>NC_067139.1:7589523-7749523 GCF_903995435.1 Acomys russatus | reverse complement strand
GCTTTAGTAATAAAAACAGTGTGGTAGTGGCACAAACATGGACATATGGACAAATGGAACAAAACATAAATCCCAAACATGAGAAAACATAACTAGTGCATGTAATATTTGACAAAGATGTGAAATATATTTTAAACACTGAGGGAAAATATAGCATTTTTAACAAACAATATTGGAAAAACTCAATGTCCATGTGTGAAAGAATGAAATTAGATCCATATCTATCACCCTGAACAAAAATCAGTATGGAGAATTTTTTTTAAATCTAGAAGGAAAAAAAAAAAAAAAACCCTTCCCACGTGGCCTAGCTATACCAGGCCACATCAGGACACTGAAGCAGAAAGACTGTCGTGGGTTCAAGGCCACCCTGTACTACAGAGTGAGACTCTCCCTCAGAAAATAAGAAAGTTCAAATTAAGTTTTTTAATGAAGAAGCATTTATAACAGTAGAGTCACAGCCCAGTGCCAGAGATGAAAGAAAGAAGTCAATTCTCAAAGGCAGATACCACGATGCATGTAGCAGCTTAGTGAGATGAATTAGGGAAAGACACACAAGATCTGTGCTGTTTTACAACTGGCTGGCCAGACATGTGGCAGTGAGGCAAAAGTCATTAAAAGCAGATTTAAGAAATAAAATTCAAAGAACGAAAGGATCCTTTACATTAGCCTTTCTATTACACATAATTAAAGTTGCATTAGTGTCGTTGTCTCTTCCCCAGTGCTACTGTGGTCCCAGACCAAGTTGCAACATGACAGAATGGGTCTGAATGCAGCTGCACTTAAGAGAGAGAGCATGACTGACAGGTCCTGAGATGCTCTATGATGTAACATTATGTTGTATTAACATGTTAACACGTACTCTTTGGGTTGCATTCATTTATTCCATACCAAGTTTTACATGCTACACTATTCACATATAAACTTGGATGTATTTGAAATGAGTTATGGGTTATGATAGGCTAAGTGTGAACAAAACAGAGGTGGAGTGGGGGAAAATAAAAATAAGACCATTCTGGATTCCCCCCCCCCCCCAGTTAGCCATTTTTATGCTTTCACGGTCCTCTATGGATCTCATTTTTTTTTTTTTTTCATTTCTCAGAGGGACTCATTATCACAGAACATTCTTGAGAGCATCAAATTCTCTAGGTTTTTCTTCCTAGTTTCCATAAGAAAATGCTAAATTAAGAGATAATTACACAAGCCAATAGGTAGATCTAAGTGTGAAATGGTTCACACGTGCCAAGAACTAAGTTGAAAAGCAAAATTCCTGCGATTCACTTGTAATGGCTCACCTTTGTGTTCAGTTTCAGCTGACGACAAAAACACTACGTACTCGTTATAAAAATAGATGTGGTAATGTCATCATTGTGTCCTGTCAAAATCCTCGTCAGGATAATTAGTGGTGCTAAGGTTAAGTTACACCACTTCAATAATGCTTATATTTAAGAAATGGCACCTAGCATGGTGATTGTCCTGTGTGTTTTATCTCCACTTGACAAAAGGTGCCCAGAAATGGTCAGTAAGGCTAATAATTTACTAATAATGATTATTACAATTTAAATACATCTCAAACATACAGAGCATCATTAAACATGTTATCTCTTCTACACCATCTAAAATTTCTGATGTTAAGGAAGATATAGGAAACTTACTTCCCTTAAAAGTCACTGACAACTAAGTGTAGAATACATGCTTGTAATCTGCATTTGTTCGATATTGTTTCCTTGTGACCTTCACAGACAGTAAAATGATCTGACACACCTATGTATTGCTTTTTAACCTAAATGGGTTAATTTTTTTCCCTCTGAGTCGAAGTTATCAGTCAGATCACAACTTTCTTGAGATAATTTTAACCTTTTTATATCAAATTACAAATGTGGAAGTAAAATAATTTTAACATTTTGTATTAATTTTAAATATGAAATGGAATCTTTTTCTCTTTTTAGCCCCCTTCTTTTTGATAGATATGTTTTAAATAGTAAATAGTCCATTAAACTTGTTGCTGTAGATCTTAAAACTGCATAGAAATTTGACTAAATAAATCGGTGAGGTTAGCTAAATAACCGTGCTTCTTTATTTGCGTGACTGAGCAAACAGTATGGGCTATTGTCACAAGAGGAAAATGAGACATGCAAGTAGCCCTGTGCTTCTGTTCCTTGACTCTCTAGGTTCCATCCTGGACCAGATATGGTGTGGTCACTTCCTGTGCCTAACGCTTGTTATAAACTACTGGTCTTGATCAAAATAGACTCCACCATCCATCAGGAAGACTGACTCTCACTCTCTCCGCCCCCTCACACACACACACACACCAAATTTGAGGGGAGGGGGTAGTAGTATTTCCTATGAGACCATGCACTCTCCTAATTCCTGTTAGCAGTAATTAGCTAAGGGAATTTGGGCAGGAGTGTTAGGAGTCCCTCATAGACTTTTCTATATCAACTCAGACACCCAGAGATGTTCTTCCTTGTTAGACATGAGTGCTTAGACACCACCCATGCTGGTGATCATCAGAGTCCTCTCAAGCTGCACTTTCTCTGGCTCCTCACATGGCCTGGGAGGCTGTAGATGGCTTCATGTTTCAGCGTGGAGTCTGTGAGGCCGGTGTACTCACCAACATGCTTTCTTCATCCAGGCCGATTCCACTATACTAGGTCCTAGTGGTCCTTTCTTAACAATTTCCCCAAAATAGCTTTCTGCTCTGCTTGTCTATGCTCTGGTAATTTCACTAGACTCCCAAGTGAGGACCGAGAAGGAGCTGTAGACAACATGGCAGTTCTGAGGGTGCCGTTAAGTTTGGTGAGTTATTCATCCTGAGACCTGGGCTTCTAAATTACCTATGATCTGATGTTTGACAACCGCAGACTGTGGTCAGTCAGTCTAATTGTGACTAAATATCACTTATTCTACTTATTCTGTGTAGAGACTGGAGAAAAATTTGTGAGTGCTTTTGTGAAGTTCTTCCCCTCAAAATAAATTTAGAGAATTTTGGCATCTACTGAATTGTAAATTCTTAGGGATAAAGGTACTGATTATAATCTTGTATCGTGTGAGAATTCTCAGTAAGGAATACTGAGTGATGCTGTGACTTTGAACTTCAGCATGGAGAACTTGTAAAAGGAATACAAGATATTCGTATTGGGTCCTGTGGCTTTGTGACCCATGCATGCATGGAATGAGCAGTGGGTTTACTCTAACGCACCCATCTCGTTCATAACTCTGGGACTTCTTGCTGGTGCCTGCCAAGGTAATTAGACAGTAGCTGATATCAGAGCATTATTTGATCTTTTTATAATATGTAAATTTTGGATTATTTGGTCAGGGATCGAGAAATCACAAAACATGTAAATATTTATACTGTTTTCAAAATGAGGGGAAACATTTAAATTCTAAAAATGACAAATTGCATTACTAAAGCTAAATAGTTAATGTAGTGGCCCTTGTGAGGGAATGTTCTTGTCCGTGTTTAGAAGGTATTCATTTACATCTATTTAAAATAACAGTTTAAACCAATAAAAGATGTAATCATGTCGTGTGCTGAAGTCTGAAATGTAAGGAGACAAACCTTCCCTGAGAACAGGGCTGGGTAAAAAACAGAAGCCTGGGCCCATGAATTAGAATGGAGCATTGATGGCAGTAACCGTGTCTGTGTGACCCCTGCTTGATTTAAGAAGCAAGGAAAAGGAGAGGACTGTGGTTCATGTTCTTTTTCCAGTGAAAAAACACTGATGTGTATGTGAATGACATAGCAAAGTTCTAAGAATGGTAGTCATGGAATGGAGTCACTTCCGGTCACAGTCACATCCTCGTCCTATCCAAGACTTCATTAAGCTTTTTTTTTCTCCAGAGTTCTGGGTACAGTGTGCTTAGTGTCTACACAACACGCAAAATTTATTGTTTCTCATTTCCTGAAAAAAAATTATGCTTTTTTGCTACTTTGTCAGGATAGCTTCTTACCTTACTGAATTTATAAACAAGACTCTTTATTAAACATGATGCACTAAGTCAAAGCACATAAGATGATGTCTCAGCACTACAATTCAGGTTTTGGGGTGTGTGTCGTTAGTATGATTGCTGTGCTGCCTAAGTTTATGTTTAGAGTTCTTACTGACAGGATGATGATAAGGTAAAACTGCAGGTGATCTATGTACTAGCAATATGAGTCAAGACTGGCTATTTGTTTAGTCTCTTGGCATCAATGGCTTAATCAATATTGTTGAGCGATCAAACTGCTGAGAGAATGAAGTGAGCTAGACTATATCCAATCATTAACATTATGTCTAGTTCAAAACAGCTAAGTGTCATTTTTGTGTCATCATGAGTGTCATTAATTTTTAAGTGGCATGTAACTCATAATTTATTTTGTTATATTTTAAGATGTTTATGAAGAATTTGCAAAGACTAAGAGAAAAAACATGCATTCTATCATCCAGAATTAATTGTTATTTCCTTGTGGCCACACATAGCTATTTAGAAATAATAAGCACCTCAAATCCCAGAATTTGTTATACATTTTTCTCCATCAGTTGGTATCCATGTACCCCCCTGCCACCTGCGTTTATTTGTAATGTTTTAAATTTTCAGTTTACAAGAGGAAGCAGTAAAGCCTTTCTGTCCTCATCATAAGCATTGACTCTCAGCTCTCAAAGCAATCTCTGTCTCCCCAGAGACTTGAAATTATCACATCCACCCATTACAACTGGAGAAACTCATTGCAGCCTCTAGTGGGCTGTAACTTTGACAAAATTTCATTTCCAATATGTGTCAATGTTTAATGGACAAAATATTTTTGTGTTCTTGTGTACCTAATGAATATATTGGCTTCTAATAAAACACATAATCTTATGGCTCTTTGCTAACTGCTTACAAAAATATGAAACAAATATTATTAATTTGCAGCACACAGAACATTTTCCCTAAGAAATAAAACCACTGCCAAAAAAAAAAAAAAAAAAAAAAAAAAACATTATGGTAGATACACAATCTTTTAGTGTTATGAAATCAGGACAGATAAAGAAAATGTTCTGTATAGATTCCCTGGAAGCAGGGTTAGCAGTATGTATAAAGCAGAAGAGGAGGAAAAGGCTGCTAAGTGGATGCTCGGTAATCACTCAAAATGGGTTCTGGGGCTTTTCTTGTCCTTTTAATCTTTGTGGGAAGCTTTCCCAAGGTGAGAAAAGCCACCCAATCCCACACCATAGTGATGTAAGCTATAATTTTAACGTAGAGGTACAGCAGTATGGGAAATGCTGAAGTAGTGACGTAAATCACTTGTCTTGTTTGACACAGGGTATTAGGGTCATTTTTCAGTCAGCAGGATGGCTGGACCTCGTGGGTATAGATACAAATAATGAAAAGATAGGCTTCTTTCCACCATTTTTCTGGGTCACTTCTACCCTCTTAGGTTTGGATCGCATTCTAGACTTCTCAGGGATGTTGAGAGAGTTTTCACCTGATAGGAAGTCCATATCTTTCATCTAGGAGCGAGCCCCTAGCCTCTCCACAGGGTATACACTAGTAGGACAATTTCATATTCCCTTGGTTTTAAAAGTGATGGGAAAATTTTGAGTGTTAACTCCTTTGTAAAAGAATCAGCGTTTTCAGAGACAGGTTTTTGTATAGCTCAGTCTGGCCTCCAACTCACTGGCCTTGACCTCCTGGTCCACCTGTGTCTGCCTCTGGGGTACTAAGGTAACAACAGGTTTGCACCACCAGGCTCGGCGTCAACCACCTTTTGCAAACAATATTTACAGTCCCGTAATGAAAAATAGTATTCAAAATGTTGACAAGTCATCACAAGGGGGGGAGCTTTAAAATCTCCAATTTGACTCTTTTCAGACCAAATGAGGACTTCTCTCAGTGCCTACTGAAACTTTAGGTCAGATAGCCAGCATTTCTGAAGACGTTCCCACCGTAGCATTTACCAGTCACTCTATTTTAAGAAGCCCCATCTGCGATCTTCACCGACACTGGTCTTTCTCCTCCTAGGTGACATGCGGTTGCAGGTGATGGAAAAGGACAACACAAGTTCTTTTGAAGGCTTCATCCTGGTGGGTTTCTCTGACCGTCCTCGCCTAGAGCTGATCCTCTTCGTGGTGGTTCTCTCCTTTTATCTGCTCACTCTTCTTGGCAACATGACCATCGTCTTGCTTTCGGCTCTGGACGCCCGGCTGCACACACCCATGTATTTCTTTCTGGCCAACCTCTCCTTCCTGGACATGTGTTTCACCACAGGCTCCATCCCACAGATGCTCTACAACCTCTGGGGTCCAGACAAGACCATCAGCTACGTGGGTTGTGCCATCCAGCTGTATTTTGTCTTAGCCTTGGGAGGGGTAGAGTGTGTCCTCCTGGCTGTTATGGCGTATGACCGCTACGCTGCCGTCTGCAAGCCCCTGCACTACACGGTCATCATGCACCCTCGTCTCTGTGGGCAGCTGGCTTCAGTGGCATGGTTGAGCGGCTTTGGCAATTCTCTCATCATGGCACCCCAGACGTTGATGTTGCCCCGCTGTGGGCACAGGCGGGTGGACCACTTTCTCTGTGAGATGCCAGCACTGATTGGCATGGCCTGTGTGGACACTATGGCCTTGGAGGCGCTGGCTTTTGCCTTGGCGATTTTTATCATCTTAGCACCGCTTATCCTCATCCTTATCTCCTATGGTTACATTGCCCGAGCCGTGCTTAGGATCAAGTCAGCCGCTGGGAGAAAGAAAGCCTTCAACACCTGCAGCTCCCACTTAATTGTTGTCTCTCTCTTCTATGGTACCATCATCTACATGTACCTGCAGCCGGCAAACACTTACTCCCAGGACCAGGGCAAGTTCCTTACTCTTTTCTACACCATTGTCACGCCCAGCGTTAACCCCCTGATCTATACTCTGAGAAACAAAGATGTCAAAGAGGCCATAAAGAAAGTGCTAGGGAAGGGAAGCACAGAAGTATAGCAAAGGAAGACTATATTTGGGCGTCATCTTTTTGCTCGCCTTCCTTAGATACTATTAGACCTACGAATGGTCTAGGATTACAGAAGAAGAGATACTTAGTGGGAAAGGACAGGGTGAGAGCATACGGTACTCCTCCCAAACTGAAAGCTATTGTGTTCTCTCCAGCTCCTCTGACTCAGCGTTCATCACTCAGGGATTCTAACTTGGACAAAACAATAATCCACCTGGGAAGGGTATCGCCACTTTTTCAAAATCACAATGACCACGCCTAGCAGGTACTTAACAGCTCTGAAAAGGAAGATCTTAGAAGTAATACAATAGAAACGCTTGCGTACTTTTCCTAGAAAACTCAAATGTGCTTTTCTAGTGCCAAATGCCTACCCAAGAGCCAACACGAATAGTTCAACTGTGTAGCTTTAATGTCTCCAGCACCATACTGACCCGTAGAGCCTGCGTGTCACATAACTGACCTTAATGATTCACGTTTGACTTTCAAGCAACAGAGACTAAAGGAGAAAACATGTAAGGCAGGATTAAGAGAAAGTTTTTGCTGATATTTACTCTACCTGTCAATGCCAAAAAGAAGGCAGAGAGGTCTTTTTGCTTTGGATGTTTGGCTTCATTTCTCCATGGCTTGCGTATATTATAAAAAATGCCTTGGACAGAGCAAGAAAGGAATGAGATGAGCTGCCGGGATTGTTGTAATATCTGTGACTGGTCGTTCTCTGGATATTGGCCCGTTTGTGTTAACATTACTGACAGCAGTGCTTCCCTACTGTCATGGAAACTAATTTGAGCAGTGGACACTGCAGCTACTTAGCTCTCCACCCTGTACCCCAGTGCCTGGACACTAGATGCCCAGCTGGTGGCACTGCTTTGGAAAGTTGGGGAACCTTGTAGGAAGTGGGGCCTCACTAGAGCAAGCAAGTCACTGAGAGCTTGCCTTGAGGTTTCACAGCCCTACACTGCTTTCTTGTCCACTTTCTGCCTCCTGTTCTACAGGCGTATGAGGAGGTAAGAGCCCCAGCCACACACTCCTGCACTGTGCCACAGCTACCAGGCTTTCTCGTCTGTTCTGGAGTATTGACCCTTCTTAAACTATTAACCAAAACAAGCTTGCCTTACATTGCTCGTTTATTTACAACAAGGTCACACTATGTGGCAAGGAAGAAATTAAAAAACAAAGTAGATATTTCTATAGAGACACTAACTTTGCAAGCCCTTTAATGAATTCATTTCCCATGAGACTTATTTTGTTTTACCTCATTCCTGTATAAAATATTTGTTACCACTGTAAAAGGTTATAAAGCCTAACAATATGAGAACTCATGAGGAAAGCATCACCGTGCCTTACTAACATTCATGCAGCCCAGCAATTTATATAATAATTTACAAAGAATACTACTTAGACATAAAGTAGGATAAAGTAAAAATACCCTGATTGTCCTATTCTCTTATGAGCATTGTAGAATGTCACTGAAAATAAAATACAGATGAAATATTTTATTTTATATTTAATGGGTCCTTTGTTTCACTGGTCGTGAGCCATCCTCACCAGGTGATGCTTTAAGTAGGTAAGCATTTGAATCAAAATACAGTTTTGCATATTACTTTGCTCAGCTCTTAAACCTCCTCTAAGAGAAGTAAACATTAGCCTGAATGCTTCTCTGTGCTGTGCTTACATTCACTTTGATTTTAAGTTTACAACTGTCAGAGATAGTTTAACTGCTTACCACATTAGTTTCCTTCTCATCCTGAGAGGATGTGCAAAAGCCCTGAAAACAAGCTCTAGGTACTGGAACAAAACATTAACATAGCACACACATCATCACTGCAGTGACCTTCCATTCTCCAATAGGGAGAAAAGGATGAATAAATAAGCGGAACCCCTCTGTAATGGCATCTGTGTGTATGTAAACATGGCAGAGCAGAGAACAGTTGGCAAGAGGGCAGGGCCACATTGAGCAAGACCTCAGAAAGTGCATCTCTGGGAAGATCTGTGTGGAAGTGATGAGGAGACAAGTCAGCCCGCTGATGAGAGTGTTCCCAACAGAGGGAGCAAGTGTGCAACCCTTAGGGCAAGATGGTGAGAAGGAGCCCAAAAGACAAAGTAGGAGGGGGTCAGAACAGGGTCCACCCTGGGAGGGGAGGTGTTTCCAGAAGGAAACTGTGAGCAGTGCTGTAAAATGTAGCTAACTGACCAGGTGAAGCAGGACTGAAAAACCAGCCCTTAGACTTAGTCACGTGAGAGGCAGCAAATGAGGAAAAACAGAGTGGTTGCCTGAACTCTGAGTAGAGAGTTATGTAAGACAGAGAGGGGAACATCTGAGAGCCGGGCAACCAAAGTGAATCATCTGGTGGAGGAAAACTGCAAAGGAGAAGCGAGGATGGGAGTTGTAGAAAAGGATTGTAAGATTAAAAAAACAGAGAATTTTTAAGATGAGAGAGATTATAACAAGATTGTAAGATAAAAAGAAAAAAATGACCTGGTTACAAAATAATTACATAGGAAGGAAAGAAAATTGTGACAATGAAGATGTAAGTAGGATAATGGGGAAAAAAATCCAAGAATTGGTTTCCGCCCCACCCCTCTATCGCGTTGATCTGAGCTGAATGCAGATCTTTTTTTTTTAAAGATTTATTTATTATGTATACAGTATGATCAGATCACATTATAAACAGTTGTGAGCCACCATGTGGTTGCTGGGAATTGAACTCAGGACCTCTGGAAGAGCAATCAGTACTCTTAACCACTGAGCCATCTCGCCAGCCCTGAATGCATATCTTAGCCTGCCTGGTAAGCAGGTGCATGTCAGCTTGCTGTGGGGAGCTGGGCAAGGGAAGTGCAGTAAAATGTGTAGCAATAAAGAAGCTCTAGCTACATTTGTCCCTCCTTGACTCCAGTGGGGCCACATTGCTATACAGACATCATTACTGGGCATATGGGAGAAGACAGACTTGTTCATTCTGTATATGTAAGAAGACAATGGATTGAAAAAGTGTGGTCCAAAAGTCCTAGAGGGCTTCTGAAAAAATCTGCTTTATTAGCACTTGACCAGTCCAGAGCACACATTAGAGAAACAACAAAAACATTTAAAGAGGTGAAGACTCATCTAGAGGTAACTCCTGGGGTGTCTTCCCAGCAAGCTGCAAACTCTCAGTGTTTCAGTGAACAAACCATGTAAAGTCTTTATGAGAAAAGAGTGGAATAGACACATGGCTGCTGGGAATCATGATCTGACTCCATCAGGATGAATGAAGAGGCCCACTATCACTCAAGTAGTTGAATGGGTTAAAACATCATGGCAGCCAGTGAAGGAGGAAATTGTTGTACAATCATTCAAAACATGTTGCATTAGCAATGCCTTAGATGGAACTGAAGATGATATCATATACGAAGATGGCGAAGAAAGCGAGGCAAGTGATTGTCAGCAACTGAACTTCCTAATTCCGACAGTAGCACTGATGAGTTTTGGGGGTTTCCAGAAAACTAGAAAAGTACTTGAGTCTCTAAGTCTTTCTCCCTGTTGAGATAACACTGTTTAATATTACCATATTTTGTTATATTTAAATAAATATTTTATTACACTAGTACTAATTTGGTTCAGAATCATTTTTCTTGTTTTGCTGCTCTAAAAACTGGGTGCATCTTACGGTCCAAAAAATATGGTACTAATGGAGAGATTGCCACTCCAGATTTCAAGATACACTGTAGAACTATAATAATAAAAACAGTATATGATACTAGCACAAACAGAAAACTGTGTTGACCAATGGAGTATTATAGATGACCCGAACATAACTACACATAACTATAGCCATCTGATATTTTACAAAGATCTTGAAACCATAAGCTGAAGAAGGAAACATCTTTAACCAAAGGACCTGGGACAACTGGCTATCCACATGGAGAAGAATGAAAATACACTCATACCTAACCCAGTTCACAAAAATAAGCTGCAACTGGATAAAAGGTTCCAAGGTAAACCTGAAACACTGAGTCTAAAAGAAAACATAAGTCATACTCTACAAATATGTGAAGGAAAAGACTTGCTGAATATTTGCCCAGGAATGAAGACCAACAATTGATAATATTTCATATTGCCATTATTTTTAAACCCTGAAGATTCATTCCCAATATAGGCCCTTGAGACCTGGATATCTGGACATTTAAGAACTATTAAATTACTGTCCCTGGTAATGTAAGCACAGTAAGCTGTCCCTGGAAGCACGGGCTTAGGAGAGCAGAAGAGCTGGCCCTGCCTCTCTCCAGCCACCTGAGGTATGTGTGGAGTAAAACTGTTCCAGCCGTTCAATGGAGCTGTGCAAGAGAGCTGGTCCTGGATGGCCCTGGCCCTCACATGCTGCCTCATTTGGAAGAGCTGGCTACAAGGGTGTCACAAGAGTAGTGTAGGAGAGTTGGCCCTGATGGTGTGGGCACAGGAGAGTTGGCAAGCTGACCAACTCAGCTACCACCCAGGTCCAAGGCTTTGAGCTGGGCTACCCCAACATCTCCCCATCTGTCAGTTGCTGGAGCATGTAAAAGTCCTGCTCTATGGATCCATAGCTGCAGAATCTCTATGACTCAGAGCAATAGCAGAATACCCAACAGTCTCTATGGGGATCCAGTATTGATGGTGTAACAGAAGCCAGAGGCCTTGATCTAGACTAATCACTCATGGATATGACCATTGGCGAATAAAGTTGTTTGGGCAAAAGGGTATACAATGTGACCCACTGCAACTACCAGTGCCACTATAACAAACGAATATGTGATAGAAATGGAAAGATGGTGGCACAAAATGGTACATGCAAAGAAGGCTGCAGTTGATGGAGAAGCAGATCTATGCCCAAAATGGTCAGAGAGATGTTTTGTTTGTTTGTTTTTCTTTTTCTTTTCTTTTCTATGCTTTATTTTTATTTATTTTGTGGGGGAATAGGTTATAAGGGTGGATGGCAGATAGGAAAAAAAAACTGGGAAATGAGTGCAATTGACTGAATGATGTGAAGTTTCCAAAAATTCAATAAAATTATGTTTTTAAAAAGAACCATTCAAATTTTAAAATGTATTCATCCTCTTCTGTTCTGCACGTGAAAAGCTTGTCATCCTTTCCTTCTCCTTAAAAAATTCTATTTCTTGGGCTGTATGAGGAGTTTGCATAGTTGAGTGCTTATCTGTCAGGCTGGAAGCCCTGGGATCAACTTCAGGACCACATCAAATGAACGTGCTGATGTGTGACTAATCTCAGCCCAGGAGGATCTCAGGCAGGAGGATCAGAAGGTCAGGACCAACTTTTAACTAAGTTAAAGTGGAATAACTTAATAAATATCCACAATTTGATTTGCTTAAATTATCTAACTATTGCAAGGACTTGTAGGAGTAACCAAGAAAGAAAATGCAACTGTCTGAGTGCCATCTTCCTGTGGCCAACTCCTCCCTCAAGTCTCTTATACCCAAAGTAAGTGTGGTCAATAGTTTGGAGAGCATTAAAATATTATTGACTAGCTTTGTTGGGATGACAACTAGGGATTCCTCTAGTGAGTATCCAAGAAGAATCCTTTACTTTTCTCTATTCTTAAAAAATCCTGAAGACGCATAAAATACTTAAGATTATATCTAGGTCATTTGGGTTGCTATTTCACAATTGACTTTTTTTTTCTTCTATAGCTATTTTCTCACTCAACAATATTGCACTTGAGTACTTCTGGGCTCTACTATTTATAAGTTGGTCATTCCCTATGAAGAGAGTTTTGTTCTTCCATATTTTCTCATTATGAATAATTCTTTATCCCATATTTAGATACCAGTAATTCATTTTACAAGTTAGATTTCCATAACCAAGAATTGCTAGGGTAATGGATATGCTTTGGAAGGATTTATCTATTTACTCCCGGAATGGCAGTAAACAATATTTTATGAGTACTCCCTTCTTAAGCAGCACTGGTAATGAGGTATGGCTGATTAATTTTCCTTATGTCATAAATGACTTCTCATTATTACTTGACCATATATCCTTGAATAAATAGAAAATGACAACCTGCTCATGTAGACATGCAATCTGAATCCTATACTCATGGTGTCAGCCATTTTATATTACATTACCTACAGTTTCTTTAGTAATAAGACAGCCATACTTTATATGTCTCATACCTATTCATTTGAAATACTGACATGAGTTTGCAAAAATATGTATCTGTGAGAGTATTGAAAAATACAAACCAAAAATTTAAGCTTGCAAAAACTGTAAGAAAATGTCACTGAATGGAGAGAGAATTTGACTAGGCAAAACCTATGAAAAGAAATAATTATTTGGCCATGTAAGAAACAAAACTCTCCTCCTATGAACTGAGGTAATAAAATCATCGCCATAGGAAATTCATGGATGCCCATTGTATAAACACTACTCTCAGATCCAATTTCAGAGCAAATGCACAGTTCTCAGTGGCTTCACAGAAAAGGAAACAAATTCCTACCTTGATGGCTCAAAACTGGATCTTTACTCCATGAACTATTTTAGTCCCTGTAGAATTCCCTTTTGTCTTGGACACAGTTGGGGAGAGGGTCCCCAGGGAAAGAGCATTGCAGAACACAAAGTGAGAGCAGAGGAAGGGGTGATTCACAGAGAACCCCCACTGGGTATCACCCTTGGTTATAACAAGGGTTGCTGCCCTTGTGGACAAGCCAGAGCCCAGAGCAGCATGAGGAATCTCCCTCTAGTGTCACTGTGCAGTCCTGATGGAAAGGACTCTGAAAAGAGCAGTGAATGCCCCCTCTGCAGTGCAGTGCCAGAAACTACACACTCCAGTTGCCCTCAGGAATCTTATTCCCCTGTTTTCTGATTTACTCCCAAATGAAGATCTCATAACGCGTTCCTGAAGAGTGGAATTAGAACACTTCCTCATGTCAGCTGATGTGGAAGACTTAAGAAGACGTTATCGGATCAGCATACTACCAACAAGTCTGTTTTGAATTCGAAGTTCCTGGAACCAGCAAGCAGACACAACCCACCCTGTCCTAAGGCTCCAAGTACGGTATGTACAACACTTTCTTAAAACATTGTGGAAAACATGCTGGAAAAAGACAAATTGAAGCATGGGGGCTTGACCACGTGTCACATGGATTGCTTACCATTACAGCATTTAGAGAATGTTGACCCGGTCTTAGTTGCTTCATTTCCATTTACTGTCCTAATGCTGGGTGTCCAGCAGCACTTGTTTATTGTTTCCTGGAAAAGAAACTTAGGAGCAGAGCAGCTTTCTGTTCTAACCCAATTGCTACCTACAGCTCATAGAGTGGCACCAGTGAGCCTTTCAACTTACTCCTGCCCACAACCTGGTCTTACTGAAGATGGAAAACACACAGCCAACTTTAATTTTTCTTAAAGCTTAATTATGATGTTGGGTGAAAGTACAAGTCTTGTCATTTATTCTTACACTCAAGCTGAAGAAGAGAACTTCAGTCTAGCATTTTCACAGTTTTCCTGCTGGGAGTGTTAAGAAAAGCTGTCCCTGGACATGCTGCACAGACCCCACTCAGGAACAGGTTGCCGGTTCCAATCATGACGTCGATTACAGGAGCTACCAGGTAGATACTAGCAGGCCAGTGTCTGTGCTAGAATTTCAGAGACACTGAGTTCTGAAAATGCTTTAGCTGTTAACAAGTCCTTTTGTTTTCACACACTGATAGTACTAACAATTCAAGATGCTTAAACTTGCTCAATGCAAATGAGCACTTCAGTTTCCTATTTAAACAGTTTCCTTTTCAGAACAGATTGTTATCAAGATCACCAAGTCTTTGCAGAATGGAAATGCTTGACCCTAAGTGAGAAAAGTTCAGTATAACACTTAGAGGCACTGGAATCTCCTCTGCCTTGTCTTCAACCCATTATTTTTATCTCTGTATCCTGCCCAGCAATGACCTGTGCCTTTTTAGTTCCCTAACTACTCAGGGTCATGGGGAGACATTACTGCACTGGCAAATGCCACCACACTGTGCATTCAGAATGACTGGAGAAAGATCATTGCTTCTTTAATTTCAGAAACTTAATGTGAGTGAGAAATTCATTGTCTTCTTATCAGTCTGAGCTTCTGGGAGAGTCTGTTTGGGACTGAATTCTAGCAAATAAATGTCCCACTGAGGACTGGCCTGGAAATGTCACTGATCCAGCACATGTGTCCTTTTAAAAAGACACTTTCTGAATATTTGAGACTATGTCACTCTTCAGTATTACAGACAGGGAGAACCTACAATTTTGCATCTAAACAAGAACTCTTCTAAGGTTGGATGGGTTTTATTAGTCATGGACAGGATAGTGGAATAAACCCAGCAGTCTGGAGAAACTGCAGTGTAGTATCTCCTTAGCTCTATGAGTTTTACAGCACAGAAGCCCAGGAAATCCTGAAGTTGTGACACCTCTCCTTATCCATCCATTCTGATTAGGAAATCCTTTCAGTAGCAGTATTTTCCTTCCTTCCTTCCTTCCTTCCTTCCTTTCTTCCTTTCTTCCTTTTTTCCTTTCTTCCTTCTTTCCCTCCTTCTCCTCATCCTTCATTCATCTCTCCCTTGCTTTTCCATTTTCTTCTTAATTTCATATCCCATTTTTATTTTCTTAATGTTTACTCTTTATTTCTTTGTATATTTAAATACTAACCTTTCAGATGTATATCTGGTTAAATAATAAATAAATTCACATTCTATAGGCTACTTTATCGTTGGAATGACAGTGTCTTTGTTGTACAAATGCATTTTAGTTACCTGGGATCACATTTATAATTGTTCATCATAATGTCTGTGCCATCAAAGTCCTGTTCAAAAAGGCTTTTCCTATGCTAAC
Source organism: Acomys russatus (assembly GCF_903995435.1). Taxonomy (NCBI): domain Eukaryota; kingdom Metazoa; phylum Chordata; class Mammalia; order Rodentia; family Muridae; genus Acomys; species Acomys russatus. The sequence goes on along the minus strand of NC_067139.1, from coordinate 7,733,742 downwards.
CAGTCCAAGGCTATTCCTCACTATCTTTTTTATCAGCCAGGCTCTCATGTTTTCTGGGGAGTTCTTCTGCATTTGGAGTTGAGTTTTCTATAGGGTGAGAGATAAAGGTCAGGTGTCAGTCTACCTATAGCTATCCAGTATGACCAGCATCACTGGTTGAAGATGCTCTATTTCCTCCAATGTGCATGGTTCTTCTCTTCAACAAAACTGAAGAGGCTGTAAGAGTGTGGGTTTATGTGTGGGTCCTCAGTTCTAGTCTATTGATCAACATGGCTGTTTTTATACTAGCATCATATTCTTTTTATTATCATAGCTCTGCTGTATAACTTGAGATCTGGGTGACAACAGCAGGTTTTATATTGACAGTGAAAAAATGTGGTGGGAATTATGATTGGATTTTCCTGCTAATAGCTATTATGAGAAGTACTACAAAAAAATTAACCAATGTCAATGAGTAAAGACCAACCCTTATAAATTTATAGATCAGAAACTAGCATTTTAAATTGTAGCTTTCAGTTTAGAGGTGTGGGTATGGACACAGAAACTTTAGAAATACCCAGGGAACTGGCTCAGTTCTAATTTGAACTGTGTAATATTTTTTAATCTTACAATAACACCAGTTATGTAAATGTCTTCAAAGGCATGGTAAAATGATAATATGTAATTGAAACAGTTGGTAACCATGTGGTTCTGAAGAACTGGAAAGCCAATAAGTGCCTATTAAAAATAGAAGCCAATATGTATGAATTGACTTCTCGAATTTTTGTATTTCAGGAAACCATTTTATAAAATGTTGATCATGAGTTGGGCCAACGAGAGCATCACTGAAGCATTTGTTCTCTTAGGTTTCTCGGATCAGCCATGGCTGGAGTTCCCACTCTTTGTGGTCTTCTTGACTTCTTACATAGTGACCATCTTTGGAAATGTCAACATCATTCTGCTGTCCCGTTTGGACCCCAGACTCCACACCCCCATGTACTTCTTTTTGACTAATCTATCAGCCATAGACCTGTGTTACATCACATGCACAGTGCCACAGATGCTGGTCAATTTACGCAGCATTAGGAAAGTAATCAGTTATGGTGGCTGTGTGGCCCAGCTCTTCATGTTCCTGGCCTTGGGGGCTACTGAGTGTGTCCTTCTGCCAGTCATGTCCTTCGACAGGTTCGTAGCCATCTGTCGGCCTCTCCATTACTCAGTCATCATGCACCAGAGGCTCTGCCTCCAGTTGGCAGCTGTGTCATGGATCATTGGCTTTGGAAACTCGGTGTGGCTGACCATCCTCACTCTCCAGTTGCCACGCTGTGGCCACTATGTCATAGATCACTTTCTCTGTGAAGTGCCTGCACTGCTCAAGTTATCTTGTGCTGATACGACTGCAAATGAGGCCGAACTATTCTTTGTTAGTGTGCTCTTCCATCTTCTACCTCTGACTCTCATCCTCATATCCTATGCTTTCATTGCCCGTGCAATCTTGAAAATCCAATCTGCTGAAGGACGACAGAAGGCCTTTGGGACCTGTGGCTCCCATCTCATAGTGGTGTCACTGTTCTATGGCACAGCTGTCTCCATGTACCTACTGCCACCTTCACCACACTCCAAAGACCCAAGAAAAATGGTTTCCCTTTTCTATGGAATCATTGCACCCATGCTCAACCCACTTATCTATACACTTAGGAACAAAGAGGTAAAGGAAGCCTTTAAAAGGTTGATCAAGAGATTCTTCTTAACCAAAAGCTAAGTGATGTGGGAAAGATAAGCTAAGGACACATCTAGGCTGATCTCCTCTTCCTCTTTGGTGATGGTGAAATGGAGTCCTCTGACTCCAGTGGTTTGTACCCAAGCCAAGGCCCTGAACATTCATTTCCTACTGTCGATAAAGGTGTTTATGTTGTTGCTGAAAACGTATATCATATATGCAGAGAACCTGGTGTAGATCCTTGGAGACCCATGTTTCTCGCTTCAGCCTCTGTTAGCCCATGTAAGCCATGTTTGGTTGAATCAGTGGGTGGTGTCCTTGTGGCCTCCATCCCTTCTGACTCCTACAATTTTTCCTCCTCATCTTCCTCTTGGTTCCCTGAGCACTGAGAGAAGGTACTCAATAAAGACTTCCAACTTAGACTCACTTTTGACACAGTGTGTGCCTGTGAGTCTCTGCACCCCCTCCCATCTGCTCCTGGAGGAAGCCTCTCTGATGACAAATGGACAAGATACAGTCTATATGTATAACAGAATGGATTTAGGAATCATTTCATTGATTTTTTTTTTTTGCCAGTCTTCTTTGGTTCTTCCCTAGGTATCTGAGCTATATGGTCTCCAGTTCTTGGCCTTCCAGCACCATATCGTTTCTTATATCTCATATAAAATTATCACAATTAAAATTTATTATTTTAGTCGTCACTAAAGCAGTTATTTTTGTTCCAGTGTACTATATCTATCTCATTCTTTTACAGATTCAAATTTCTGAGATTTGAGGAATAGGGACATTGTGTTGTCATTACTAGCAAGAGACTCAAAAATGTCAATATGATACCTTTATTGAGAGCAGGGTTGGGTAGCACGGTAGGAAATGCAGTTCTTGGGCCAATGAGATGCCAACTCTCATGACCTAAGCAGGATCTGCAAGGTCCACAGAGGGGAAGGATATGTCTAACTGTCACAAGTTGTCCCTGACTTCCCCCACAGAAGTAATAGATGTGTCCCGGCTGAGTCTGTCTCAGCATAGCTCAGAAGGGGCCAGAAACCTACCTAGTAGTTGTTTCTCCAAGTCTTAGATCTATAATTGGAGTTCATGGACTTGATATTTGTAATAACACTGACCTTAGGACCTTGATCTAGGGGATGAAGTTATCACAGTGGGAAGCCTAAGATATACCTTACAATTTGCTGTTCTGCCACCACCCCCCATCATAGGTTTTAAGGATTCAATTTAAGTATTCAATACTGCCATCAAAGACATACAGTATACAGAATTTAACTCTCTAATCTCCACTTAAACTCTCCAATCTGACTCCTTCAGAACTTGGAAAATCCTGCAGAATGTGTACAAAAAACTGCAATGGTGACCAATGACAAAACCAAGCACAACTTCTGAGCTAAACATAGTGGTGGGGGTGAAATTAACAAGACCTTAGAAGTATGATGTGCAACCACTGGTCTACCAAATAATATGCACATATATTTTGTCTTTCTATGTGTGTGTGTGTGTGTGTGTGTGTGTGTGTGTGTGTTTATTACCAGTTGACTATTTATTACAGTAAGCTGAGTTTTGACCACATTTGCCCTCTCCCTCAACCCTTCTCAGATCCAACTGCAGCCAATTTTGCATCCTTGCTTATTCATCTATTGAGTCCAAATTGTGCAGCCCATATCTTAATGGATGTTCGACTTCCAGTGGAAGGACCCTGGTCAACTCACCAGTAGCAACAGTTTATATTTTTTTCACAGATTTTACTTTACTTTTTTAACTCTCAAAATTTTTCCATATATTTTGATCATATTTTTCTTCTCCCACAATTCCTTCCATATCCTCCCCATCTCCCTACCCACCCAACTTCATTATTTTTTTCTTTTCCCTCCCTTCCTCCACCCTTATATATGTTGGTTTTTCTAGACAGTGTTTCCGTTTGTAGCTTGGCTGTCAAGGATTTGCTTTGTAGACTTAGGCTGGCCTCAAACTCACAGTCATCCACTTGCCTCTGCCTCCCCGAGTGCTGAGATTTCAAGACATACACCATCATGCCTGCCTCAACTTCATGTTTTCTAAAACAAACAAAAAAAGCAAACAAACAGGAAAACATCAAAAATGAAAATTAAAACAAAAACTTATAAGATGAAATTAATAAGAAAAAAATCAAAACAAAACACATTAATTCAATGGTGTCCATTTTGTGTTGACCAATTACTTCAGGGAATATGGTCTGTCCGAGAGTATGGATTATTTACTCACTCTACCGAAGAAAATAGATTTTTCCATTTCCTAACAGGTATCAGTTACAGATGCTTCTTGGTTAGGGGTGGGACCTTGTGTTTACTTCCCCTTCTTGATGCTAGAATTTTGTCTGGTTTAAGCTTTTGCAAGTCTTCATGCCAGCACATTCTTTGTTTATTTGTCTCTAAAGTCCTATTGTTTCACAAAGACACTGTTTCTTTGATGTAACCCATCACCTCCAGCTCTTACAATCTTTCTTCTCTTCTGTAAAGATCCTTGGGCTTTGATGTAAGGGATTTGATAAAGACATCCCATTTACGGCTGAATACTTCAAAGTCCTCACTCTCTGTACATTAGCCAGTTGTGGGCCTCTGCATTAGTTCCCATCTACTACAAAAAGAAGATTCTCTGATTAGAGTTGAATGATGTATTGATCTATAGGTTTAGCAATAAGTCATTAGAGGTCATTTTATTGCCATGTTCCTTTAGCAGAATAATTGTAGTAGGTTTTCCTTTAGGCCTATAGCCTAGCTCCTTCCTCCTCTTTCTCCTTCTCTTGCTGGATCAGGATATCCCACTCTATTCTCTGTTATTGTTCAACTCTGGCTAACTTGCTTTTATTGACAAGGCAGAGAACAAATAGTGACATGTTTATACAAACTTGAAACTGGAAATACTTAAAATAAACATCACAATGCAATTGATCCAGAGGGTGAGGTGGAGAAATCAACATTTGAATGAACAAGGGTAAACTGTACACAGTGACCAAGAACATTATGCCAACAGTCTACTCTCAGGCTCCTGGCCATTTTAGCAGTGTCATGCATGGGCTCATCTCATAGAGTGGATCTTACATTTAAAAAAAAAAAGTAGTTCGTAACTCTCATAATATTTGTGCCACTACTGCACTACTGTGTCTTATGGGTAGGTCTCTGTTTTAGGTCACATGATTTATAGTTGAGTGATAGTCATGATTACTTTTCTACTCTAGTAGCATACATTGTACCTTCAGGCACCATGAATACCAGTCTGTAGGGGTGAGGTGTCTAGTGGGGAACCAGCTTGATTTCTCCATGTTCAATAGCATAAGAAAGTTCTGTCTTCTCAATAAGGCCTTCACTGTAGGCATAAGGCTATTGTGTGATTCTAATGCTGATTTTGGTTGTAATCTTTGTGCTGAGAATCTCCTGTTTCAACATTGTGTAAACTCTGTTTCCCTTTGTCTCCTGATATGCCAATAAAGAAGTTTACAGCAAATTGCTGAGCAGGGGAGAGGATAGGGCTGGACTTCCTAGGAAGAAGTTAGAAGAGGAAGTAGGGGATTCAGCCATGGGAGAGAGGTCCAAGAAACATCAGGAGAAGGAACCGGGTCTGGAAAGCTACAAAGTAGAAGTGTCTCTGGGATGCATTCTGGCAAAAAAGAAAACAGATTAGCTTAGAGGGTTAAGAATAGAGTTAATACTGCTCAAGATTGTGCTGTGAAGCTTGTTTAAATACTAGTCTTAATTATTTGTATGATAGCCATGTTAAGAGAGAAATAAACACAGTTTTATAAAAACAACATTAAATTTTGGCACCCCATGTTAGGTGCCACCTATAGGCTTAGATTTTCAAAAACCTACTTTATTTAGGGTTCTTGAGTGTTTCTACCTCCCTCCCAAACCATCGGCCAGAGGTAGGGGAGAAAGAAGGAAAAGAGGGTTGTGGGCTTTTTAGATGTAGTTCTTTGGGGCGATTCCACTCTTTGTTGTCAGGATACCAGCAGTCCAGTCAAATAGCAAACACCAAACAACAACACAAATCAGTAGCAGTGACAGCAAAACTCAGCTGAAAACAGACTTATGATGTTTGTTAGCTGAAAACAGACACGTGAGAGGGTGCATAATGTTTTACGGGAAGCTGTCTTGTGTGAGGGGCATGGTTTCTGCCAGAAGCAAAACATCCTTCTGTGGACATTTAGAAGGGATCAATAGAAGCCCACAGACAGTGAGATGATGCTTTTGCTTGACCATGCTTTGCAATGGTTCACATTGCTTCACTGGTGTTTGCTTGTTTTTGACACTTTGCAGAGAGAACTTCTCGGGGCACTCCCGCTGAGTCCTGCCACTTGTCCTGACACATGCTAATTCAGCAAAGTTCTGTCATGTCTGCTGGATCATGTTGCCACATGCTGTTTAGTGTTTGCTAGTATACTGACAATGAAGAGTGGAATCACCCTGAGGAACTACACCTAAAAAGGTCCACAACCTCCTTTTCCTACTCACCTTCTTTCTCTTCTACCTCTGGTTGATAGATTGGAAGGGAAGTAGAAGCATTTAAGAACCCTAAATAAGGTAGGATTTTGAAAGAAGTCTAAGCCTACAATTGACCACCAGGTTATGGATAGTAATCAATAGCCTTGGCAATAGTCTGTGACTTTAGGGGGCATCTATTAGACTATAGGCATCTATCTATTGGCCTTTGGCCAATGGCTCAAGAAGATGTAACTTATTTCTAAGACTGTAATTTTTACTTGTTGGCATAAAATGTCTAGTTGGGGCATTGTCTTCTCCACTAAATGGTGACTCTTTTAATTTTCTTTTATATATTCTAGGAAGTTTCTACCGTAGTAAGTTTTTATATGGTGTTTTAAGAGGCCTTTAATGTTAGCTTTCCCTCCCCATATTCCCCCCTTCCCCAACACCATTTAATCTTCATATTCTAGCTTCCCCCTTTATCTCTTTATGACACTAATATTCAATTTCCCCCTCCTTGGCAGGGGACCCCCACCCAGGTCCCTTGCTAGCTATATACACTATGTGGTTATTCAGATTAAAACACACATATCTAAAGCTTAAAAGCTAATGTCCACATGTTGTATATCTTATAAGAGAAAAGATACAGTGTGTGTCTTTTTTGAGTCTTGGTTATCTTCCTCAGGATGATTGCTTCTAAGTCCATTCATCTACCTACACATTTCATGATTTTGTTTTTCTCAACAACTGAATAATATTCCATTGTATAAAGGCATGCATTTTCATTACCCATTTATCAGCTGATAGGCTCCCAAGCTGTTTCCAGTCTCTGGTTAGTATCAACAGTGCAGTAATGAACATGGATGAGCAAGTATATTTGTATTAAGATATAGAGCTCTTTGCATATATGCCCAAGATTTGTATATCTGCATCTTGTTTTGGATCTATTCACACTAATTCCCCATGGGGGATATACTAGTTTATTCCAACAGCAATAAACAAGTGTTTTCCTCTGTTTGTTCTGTATCCCATTTTAAATAGGAATATTTGTCTTCTTGATATTCAGTTTTTATGTTTTGTAGATGCTATCAGATGTATTTGATTGTTAATGTTTTTTCCAATTCTGTGACTGCCATTCTACTGTTCAGAATTATTTTTAGTTTCATGAGGACCCATTTGTTAATTTTATTTTTTACTCTGACTTTATGCTGTCATTCGGCATCCAGCAGTAGCCTGGGATGTCTTGGGGCACAGCTTTTGTTCTGTATTTCCTACTGCCAGGGGGGAATGGACATAAGCATTTCTCCCACAGGCCAGTCAAGGAGATATTTGTTTCCCAATGGGTGCAGAGGAACCCCCAGGATCAAAGCTTCTGTTTCTCTCAGGAATGATTAGAGTGCACAGGGCGAGGTCTGCTCCCTAGGGAAGGCTCCCAGACTCACTGGGGGAGATGGAAATGAATTTTCTACTGGGTATTACAGTTAGCTCTTTTAAAATGAGATGCTGGTATCAGACAGCAGTGCAAACTTGGGCTTTCCAAAACCCTGTGACATACTACAATGTTACAGCCCTTCGATTAAGCCACTGTACTAATGGCAGGGGTGTGGGTGAAAGCCCAAAACCAACAGGAAGGCAGGTCTGGTGCGACTCACTTCCAGAGGGACACAGTTCAGGTGAGCACAGAGCTCACGGTAATGGGGTGGGCTTCGGCAGTTGCCTGACGGTGATATGCCAGTGAACAGTGGACACTTACAGTGGCCTTCAAGGAGAGAGGAGCCCTTCCTTCCCCCAGAATAAATGGTGAGTCTCAGCAGGTCACGGTGGAGGAATGGAGTGAGAGATCAAGCAAAGCTTTATTCCATGAATCACTGACATAAACCTTGGGCCGTGGTAAAGGTTTCAAGGGTGAATGTGTTCGGCACGCTAGGGTTAGCGATACGTGATCTACATGTAGCAAAATAGCCCTGTCATAAGAGGGGGAAAGCATCCTGTGGGTGAGGGGAAGATCTCCGGGTAGTTAAAGGTCGGTGGTTGAAAGCCAAGACACCAAGACATTTTATTAGGGTGGGCATCTCCAGGAATCCCCATGAGCTTGCTGCACTGGCTTCTTATCAGGAAGGAAATGGGCTTTTAATCTCCCTGAGGGTTATGGGATGCTCCTTCGAGGTTCTGGGATTTCCCAGGTTAGGCGGAGGGGGAACCCCGCGGAGAAAGGAAGTCCATCCTCTTACACCAAGCTGAGCGTTTGCCTGAAAACTCCAGACTTCGACCTTAATAAAAGGGTCCCGCATACCTAATTTTTATTTCAGTAGTGAGTTGTTCAGCTTCCAGAAGTTTGCTCCATGAGAAACACTTTCTGCTGTTTCTGCTGTTGTTAATCACTAGCTTTAATCCATGGTAGCCAGATAAAATGCAGGGGATTATTTCAGTTTCTTATTGCTCCTGAGACTTGCTTTGTTTTCTAATATGTGGTCAGTTTTGCAGAAAGTTCCGTGGGTTACTAAAAAGAAAGCATGTTCTATTGTGTTTTGGTGGAATGTTTTGTAGATGTCTGTTGGACCTATTTGATTTATGACGTTATTTTACTCCAGCATTTCTCCCTTTAGTTTTTGTGTGGATCACCTTTCTATTAATGAAAGTGGGGTGGTGAAGATTCCAACTAACCATGCGTGAGGGTGAATGTGTGATTTAAGCTGTAGTAGTGTTCCTTTTATGAATTTGGGTGCCCTTTTTTTGATGCATAAATGGTTAGAATTGTGGTATTTTCCTGGTAGCTTTTCCTTTAATGAATATTTAGTGCCCTTTCCCATCTCTTCTAATAAATTTTGCTTTGAAGTCTATTTTGTCAGACGTTAAAATAGCCACACACCCCTGCTTTCTGGTTCCCCTTGAAACATCATTTTTCAATATTTTACCCTGAAGTGATGTATGTCTTTTGTGGTAAGGTGTGTTTCTTGACTACAGTAGAAATATGGATAATGTTTTCTAATGCAACATGTTAGTCTATGTCTTTTTATTGAGGGAATTGAGACTGTTAATACTGAGAACTGCTAATAAGAACTGTTTATTATTTTCCATTATTTTGCTGTGCTGGTGGTATAGGTTTTTCCTCCTCTTTTGATTGCTTGTTCTGGGCTTATTTCTTCCTTCCTTCTATCTTGTTCTTGTTCTTGTTCTTGTCCTTCTTCTTCTTCTTCTTCTTCTTCTTCTTCTTCTTCTTCTTCTTCTTCTTCTTCTTCTTCTTTTTTAGACAGGATTTCTCTGTGTAGCCTTGGCTGTCCTGGACTCCCTTGTATTTTCTTTGGTCTAGTTAACCTTCTCTTCAGACTGAAATATTTCTTCTAGTTCCCTCTTTGAGCTGGATTGGCAGATGAAAATTAATTGCAATTGTTTTCTTTCCCCATTGGTTAGTAGTCTTGCTGGGTATAGTAGTCTGGTCTACCATCTGTGGTTTCTTTGAGCTTATACAACATCCATCCTGGTCCTTCTGGAGTTCAGAGACTCTACTGAAATGTTAGGTGCTATTCTAATGGGCCTGACTTTATATGTGATTTGGCCCTTTTTTGTAGCTTTAAATATACCTTCTTTGTTATGCACATTTAGTATTTTGAATATTATATATTGTGGGAGTTCCTTTTCTGATCCTACTTTGTGTTCTATATGCCTCTTGTACCTTGATAGGCATCTTTTTCTTTAGATTATGTAAGAGGCCACACTCATGTCCGCCATTACAAGACGGCGTTGACAGCCTGTGCCCCAAACGGATAAACGGATAACCTGCGCGTGAGCAAAGGGACCTTCCACTTGTTGCGCTCTGCCTCTCCCGTGGCGTCATCTCGCCCGATGAGCAACAGCCAACCAGGGACTGACACATCCTAAGCGGAGGACAGTGTCCTATATAAGGGATGGGTTTCTTCAGTTTGGGGTCTCCATTTTACTCGCTGTAAGCTTATGCTCTCCCTCTCAAGATGCATTAAAGCTTTGCTGCAGAAGGATCCTGTACGTGTGCCGTGTCGTTCTTGCTGGCAAGACGGTTACGCGAGTCACAAGATTAGGGATTTTTTTTTTTTTTTTTTTTTTTTTTTTTTTTTTTTTTTGGCTTTGCTATCGCTAAAAATATTTTCTGTGCCTTTGTCCTGAGTTTCTTCTCCTTCTTCATTCCCAGTGTTCCTCAACCAAGTGTGTGGTGACTGTGAAGTCTCTGGTAGAAAGCAGCTCTGGGTCCCAGAAAATTATGGTAGGGTAGTATCCCTGATAGAGTAATGTTCTGCAGGTCAGTTGGGACTCAAAAATGAATGAATTTGGGCTAGAAAGAAAGGGGGAGAGAGGCAATAGGGAAAAACTAAAAGGAACCTGGGTCCACATAAGAAGGCCAGTTCCCAAGAAAGTGGAATTGGGTTAGGAGGAAGGGCTTAGTCAGGCAAGCTGCATGGCTAAGGTAATTATGGAGCTATCAGTGGCAAAACTCTTAGAGATCACTGACTTTCCCTCTCCCAGAAGTTATCAGTTGCCAGTAGTTGCTTGGGTGGAGCAGGACATGATGCTCTTCTCGTCTTTATACCCTGATATTTGTCTGGTTTGAGCTTACATAAAGCTTTTACATACTGTCATAACCTCGGTGAGTTCCTATGTGCAATGGCCCTGTTGTGTGCAGAATATACTGTTTCCCTGTTTTCATTCACTGCTTCTGATTCTTACAGTCTTCCTAACCCTGCCTCCCCAAAGATCTCTGAGTTTTGGGAGGGAAGGATGCTACTGTTTACCATCCAGAACTAGATGGCAATGCCCTATAACTGAAGACTCCACATATCTAAATCATATAACATGGAGATATATTAAGCTAGTATTGACCCAGAAGATTCTCCCTTACTGGCTAGCTTTCCTAGTGCTGAAGGTACTATGTATGCTACCAGATGGGAAAATAATCATTCATCTTATTCAGCTACAAACCCTGCAAGCCAAAACAATGTCTATCTTGGCAATACATGCCTACTGGTGCAACAGTGGCACAAACATCATTGGAGTAAACCAACTAGTTTCTGATGGAATTTAAATACTGCTCCACAAGATGAAACCTATTCTTGACACCATTATTGAGCTCAGAACCTGTGGCAAGACAGGTTGTAAGTCTTGGGGGAGAAGAGGATCTACTCTTGTTATTCTGCCAAGTGGAGATAATACCAATCTGACTCCTAATGATTTGTAATATCTACAGACTAATGCATCTCCCAACCCTCGTTAGAGAAGCTTCCATTTGCAGTGGATGGTGACTAACACAGAGACCCACTTCTGGCCAAGGTAAATGAAATAAAAGACTGTGGAATATTCAGCTCTCATTGAGCATCTCTACTTTCCCATAATAAGAGTTTGCTTGCTTGCTTGTTTGCTTGCTTGCTTTATTTATTTATTTATTTATTTATTTATTTATTGAGGAACAGTATGTTCACTTATCTTAGTGCTACATTAATGTATCTGGGTTGCCAAAATTTGTAGTAGAAGTTTTGGTAATCATGTATTTGTTTTAATCCCAAGTATGGGATATGGGACTGCCTTAGTTTATCAACAACAATTAACTGTAGGCAGAAGGTTATTGTGTAATTTAAATGCTGATTTCTGTATCCCCCGTATCTGGCTGTAAGCCTTGTTCTAAGAATCTCTTTTATCAATGTTGTATAAACTCTGCTCCCCAACTGTCCCCCTGATATGTCAACAAAGCATCTTACAGCCAATTGCTGAGCAGGGGAGAGAATAGGGCTGAACTTCCTGCAAAGTGAGGGAGGAAGAGTTAGAAGAGGAAGTAGGGGACTCAGCCACAGGCAGAGGGGCAGCAGAGATAAAGAAGATTCAGCCAGAGCAATGAAAGAACTGAAAAACAAGTAACATGGGTATTTTGGTAAAGATGGGGTCAGGATAGCATAGAGGGTTAAGTACAGACATAAACTGCTCAAGATTATGTTGTAAAGCCTTATAAACAAATATAAAGGAGTCTCAATTATTTGTGCGAGACCCATGTTAAGAAATAAACTAAGGGAAACAAACACAGATTAATAAAAATAGCTTTTAACAGTTAACTATAATTGCCTTGTGTGGGGTTGTGGTCTTGGACAGTTGATAACAGCCTGGTGCAGCTCAGAGAGAGGGTGTGGTCATTGCCAGATGCAGATAGTTTAATTCTGAAGACTCAGAAAGGGTACAAATATCAGAGAGGAGCAAGAGAGAATAACACTTCAAAGGATGCTTCAAGGAGATGGTCAGAGAAGGAAGAAGGGTGTTGGTTCTTCCTGCTGCTGCATTTGCTGTTTGCTGTTTGCTGTTTGCTGGTTAGCTAGACTGCCAGATATCCTGACGACTGAGATTGGTATTGCCTCAATGAACCCAGTGACCCTAAACAGCCAGAAGTAGCCTAAGAAACCTATGCCTCTTTCTCCCCTCTAACCTTCTTTCTCTCCTCCCTAGGGTTGGGGACTTGGAAGGGAGGTAGAAGCAAAAGAAAACAAAATAAAATAGATTTTTAAATGACTACCTACAAAAAATCCTGCAGAAAAAACATCACATGGACCAACTGTGTCTGTGACATGCTGATGCAAAGTGTCTGAGTTAGGGTTTCTATTGTTTTGCTGTAACAACATGACAAAAAGCAATTTGAGAAGGAAATTGCTTATTTTAGCTGGTAGCTGTAGTCCGCTATGAAGTGAATTCAGGACAGGAACTGAAGACAGAAACCTGGACACAGAAACTGAAGAAGAATCCATGGAAAAATGTTGCCTAATGGCTTTCTCCAATGGCTTGTTCAGGACCACAGGCCACATAGCCTTCAGCAGGCTGGACCAACTCACATCAGTCATGCCCCACATGGTTACCTACAGGCCAAGCTGAAAGGCATTTTCCCAGCTGGGGTTATCTCTTCCCAAGTGGCTCTAGACTGTGTTAAGTTGACAAAAAAAAAAAAAAGTCTACCCAAACCATACATGACACAATAAACATCTACTTATAATCTCAATTGGAACATTAAGGTTCTGAATTTGAAGCCAGTTTGGGACACCACAACCTTGTCTCAAGAAGACAAATAAGCAAATATAAATAAAAATCAAGTGTCTGTATAAATGGGAGTAGACACCAAACACAGTAGTCTCATATCATATCTCACTTCTCACCAGTGCCATTCAGTGTGCATGAGGCTCCACTGGGCAAAGTAAATAAGTTGATATCAGCTGGTCTTCATTATTAGCTCCTGAAAATGGTACAATGGATGGAGAAAAGAAGAAGCTGTGGTGATACGCCACAGACCCACCAGCCTAGCCTGGCCTCACTCACCATTGGTTTTGAATGCCAGCAACCAGTTGCTAAGACCCTGGTGTGGTGTCACTTCCCAAGAACATCTTGAAATACAGTAATGAATCCTCTAGTAATGTGTCCTTAAAAGGTATAGAATCCTTTCAGGTATGTGTCTTTCCTGTTTAAAAATGTATGTGGCCAGTGGGACCATGTGCAATGTTTTTGGTAGACAACATAGAATGCCATGTGGCCTTGAAACTAACCAGGCTATGCACTAAGGAAAATCAGGTAAGAGAATGAACCAACACCAGGAGTCCCACTGGCCATGTTAGGTGCAGTACCATACAGAAGCACCTCATCACGGAGTGTTTGGATAGCCTTCTCGAGGCTCAGCAGTAGCCATCTGGAGACAACATTTCAAAGAATCTATTCCTCATGGTATACAAGATTCACTATAAACATAAAATAAGTCACTGTGATTGATTGTGGTCCCTAATAGTTTGTGCCGTGGAAGCTTGGTGATGTCAAAAAAAAAAAAAAGTACAAACCTTAAAGTTGGCTGCTGGTGCAAGATAATTATATCACAGGAGTTGAGAGCTTCCACAAAAAGTTCCCACAGCAGCAAGTTGCTGTAAAAAGAACAGCTCTGGACTGTAAATCCTTCTTGCCTTCCAATGCAACCTATGATCATTCCAGCACCTCTTGACACCGTGTCCCCTTCAACTTTGAGACACAAAAGACTGAAACCTCGCCAGAGTCCAAACAGATAGGTCTACACGACCAAAACTCCGTGCTAAAGAAAACCTTTGTTATAGCCCCAGGAAAAGCAGAATAATCCACACCCTAATGAGGGTGGGTAGGATTAGTCTACAGAACTTGCAATGACAAGAAAGTTAACAGGGTGGAAGTTCCTGGAATGTAAAAACTGCCAGAAGGCTAATAAATCAAAATATGCTCTCTCTGTGTGTGTGTGTGTGTGTGTGTGTGTGTGTGTGTGTGTGTGTCTGTATTGTCAATGTGTTTGTTCTTTCCTGATTGGTCCTGATTTGGAAGAGAAACGTAGTGATTTTTAACCATATATTTACTATTTTGAATGGATTGCTGCCAAGGCTGTGGTTTGGCTTCCCAGAACGGTTGAGAATATTCCATATAAGATCTGATCTGACCATTATAAATTTGTATTCAGTCTCTCATAATTAAATTATAAATCCATCTACTGTGCTGTGCCTCTACTGAAAATGGTACGTTGGTAGGTCTGGGAACCCAGAGATAGGAACAGAAGTTGTTCCACATATTCTCAAAAATTTACAGGAGAATTTTCACAACTTTGGGCTTTGATGTTCTAAAATGGCATTCAAAGAGGTGAAGCTGTGACCGCTGCCAGGCTTTGGAGAGTTCTTGTGGCCCTAGTCAGCAGATAAGAAGAGAAGCCACAGCATATATATGCCAGGCATTCTCTGGTATGACACATGTGGCCCACATTTCTTGGTTTTTCACTCCCTTTGTAATTGTCCTTTGCATATGAGGTCAAGTTACTGACTGGTTCCCAATAAAAAAATAATAAAACAGAAATATAGAGATGTTGTCTCTTAGACTTTCTTTCTTATTGATGGACTTTCTTCTTGAATGCTTGTTCATGAATCACCCACTATGGAGAAAAGCAGCTGCTGTGTCGTGGAGGAGTCCTGGATACATGCGCTAATGAATCTCCTTGTAGCAAGTCTTCTGGGCCTGTCAGTGGACAGTTAGCGGACTTGCAAACTCAGTTAATGTTAATTAAACAAAACCTTGATTGTAGCCTTATAAGAGACCCAGAGCCAAAGGAACAGTGCTAGTCACTGGCCAGATGCCTCTGCTGAGAGGGACTATGAAATAATACATGCAGTTTGTTTTAAGCTGCTAAAACTTAGGGCAATTTGTTCCACAGCAGCAAGTAAATGCTCCCTCATCTACCGTCAGCATGAATGGGCACCCACTAACAGGAGAAAATGGGCACCTAATGGATGATTTCTTGATTCTAAAAGGTCAAACAGTATCCTGAGAGCATAGTTGCATCCTCTTCTCATCATCTTCTCAGCATGCACCTGATAAAGATTCATGAGGTTTAATTGTGTGTGCATGTGGCATGGATTTACTTCGCTTTGCCCATACTTCCACTTGGGCAATCCATGCCAACCCATACACATCCCTAAGCTCTTATCTTCAAGGAGGCTGGTTTGAGACTTGCTGTCTTTTCCCCTCACTTATCTATAAGATGAACAAGCCCCCTTTCCCTTTGTTAGTTCCTTGCTTTGTGTTTGAAGCCTGTAGCACCACTGTAAACAGGCCTGGCTTAGTTACCCTGGCACCTGCTGTGGGTCAGTACTTTCTCATCATTGGCATCAAGTGTACTCTCTCATGACACTTGCTTCCTCTGTATCTATATTTATTGAATTGTCATTCATTTCCACCTCTGTCTCTCATCTGTTACCACATATAATGTCCTAGTTTGTCTCTTGGCTGCTGGACTTAATCTTCACACAAGCCTTAGTTGCCTAAAAGTTCATACTACAATACCAGCGTAAACCTCATTAGTAACTTGTCCTATCCCCAAACTCCCACAGTTCTGTTGCAATGTTTCATGCCACCAATACAAAACTTTTCTCACTTTCCATTAGTTGTCACATGACAGTCATTAATCTCGATTCAGCCTGTGTGCTGTGCAGTGTATTTCTGTACGGACTGATGTTAGTCGTTTCATAGAGTCTGATGCTTATACCCCTCTAAGTGTTTTCACCTTTTCTGCTATTATGAAGTTGTTAGCCATATTCTTTTCTTTTTACCCCTCTTTCTCTTCCTTCCTTGGCACAGGGTAGCTTAGTTACTCTTCCTGTTGCTGTGATAAACACCTGACAGAGGAAACTGAATGAAGTAAGGGTTTACTTTCTCCATGGTGGCAGGAGAGTCACAGTTGCAGGATCAGGTCCAGTTGTGTCCACTAAGAAGCAGAGAGCGATGACTGTACGACTGCACATGGCTTCTTTCTTTCCATTCAGTCCAGGAACACAGCGCACAGGGATGGCACCACCTACGTGTGGGAGGGGTCTTCTCACACCACTGAGCGTACTATGGACAATTTCTCACAAGTGTACCCAAGCACTTGCCTCTGAAGTAATTCTAGATCCTGCGTTGTCAACCAAAATGCAATATCACTGAGGTCCTGTGCAGTTCAAGCTGGCCTCAGACTCGCCATGTAGCAGAAGTAACCTTTAATCCTAATCCTTTTGCCTCTGCCTTCCAAGGACTAGGATTGTGGATGTGTTCAACCATACCCAACCTTCTGCATATTTCTTGGTTATATGTTCTTCTATGGGCATGTAACATTAGTAAATGTGAGTCTTCTGTTTACTATATAACATACATCACACACACACACACACACACACACACACACACACACACACACACACACACTCATTTACAAGGCTACAGTTACATAACAGCCAGCAAACTGAAAACTGGGAAATGGAGATACATAAAAATGACACAGATATAGATCATTACCAATACAAAGTTGGTGCTGTAACATTTGCCTTAGAATCTACTTCCTCCAGGGAGTTAGGTCAGGGGACTGAGCTATATTGTCTACTGTATTTAAAAAATTATCCAAGTTTTTTCAAAATACAATTAAACAAATCATGTATTTGTGTGCTATTAATTTTAGATCACTTTTAATAATAATAGAATCAACATTTTTTTGAGCAATTACTGGGTGTTCACATTTTGGTGAACATTAGAACTACATCAGTAAACACTGTATTTAATAGAATGTGAGAGCAGCAAAGCAGAAAGACAGAAAGCAGTTAACAAACACAATAGCATAAGTAACTTGCTGTTCATCCTTTTGTCTATTGGGAGTAGGCTCTTCATTTTGACCCTATGTTGTAACATCCTAATTTTTACTGTCTTTTGGATTGTGAAATCTTTAAGAGTAGATAAATAACACATATGGACCAAGTGTTTTGCGCCGAAAATGGGGTTGATGGATAATTATCGCACTCACAGGGTAATATGACATTTCAGGTTTTTAAAGGGAATTATTTCTGAAGGGAAACACAGAAGAAGTAAAGGCGCTGTGAGAACAACTCTCTCAGGTACTTAATCCTGTTCACTGAAATCCGCTCTGCAAGGGAGGGAGTGATTATTCCAGACGCAGTGATAAAGTTTGAACTTTGGTGCTGTAACTAATCGTAAGTAAGTCTCCAGGGCTGCTGAGCAGCGGGGAGCTGACTGTAAAGGGATAGCATGGTGACAGGAACCGACCCACTTGAGCTTTCTGAGTAATTGTCTGCTTCTCCTCACATAACCCTGGAGACAGCTTCGCTTTGTGAATTATTATGAAACTCTTCTGAAACTTTTTAATAGTTGCACGCATTATGAAAGAATGTGCTAACAAGTTTCACTCGTCTAAAAGCTGGATCCCTGTGGACTTCGGGAAAACAAAACTGTCATTATCAGCTCTAACAATCCTCATAACAAGATCCCTGAGGGCTCATTCTTGCAACTTCTATAAAGAACTGCACAAGTTGAAAATCACTCTCTCTCCCACCCTGCCTGCTCTCTTTTTAAATATTACCCTTCGGACTTCAAGCACCCAGGATCCCTGAAAGTTGCCAAGACGTTTAGAGGAAAACACATGAGTAAATGGGACTGGGCTTTCTGTTCTGCTAGAAGCAGAGAGGGTCTGAGAAAAGCTTGGTCCATTGCAAATATTTCCCGTTCTTCACTTTCCCAACTTCCCTCCCACCCCTTCAATAAATAACAGCAAAATCCAATGAGCTAGCAGGATGACTATATGTTCCTTTCACTTACAAGATAGAGAAATTAGGAAGCACAGATAATTTATATTCCCAGACTTTTCTCCTCGGTCACTTGGATTTGTTAATTTTGTTATTAAAAAAAAAAAAAAAAAAAAAAAAGAACACTCATGGGTTATTTAAAGTAGAAAACAATGCATTGTTATAGCTGCTCTTCTTCCAAATTTATTCACATCATTGTTTTGATAGATGGCAAGAAGAGTCTTAAGCCTCTTCATTGATAGACAAGCAGCTTGTGTAAAAATAATTAATAGGGCTGTGTTGGTGGACTACATTGGGCCTGCAACTTAAAGTTTTCTGTAGTCCTAACAGAAGCTGTTTTGTTGGTGGTGGTTGGTTGGTTGGTTGGTGGTGGTGGTGGTGGTGTTATGGAAACCTGGTGAGTCTCCGCTCTTTAGCCTTTCTCATCTAGCTTTTTCCTTGACTTTTCCCTCTACCTAACTGAAAACAACGACACCATTAAGTCCCTAGGAGCTCTGAAATAATTGAGCTATCCCTCTGCTGTGGGGTATGCTCCTGTGAACCAGGCCTTGTCTCCTAGTCAGACATAGATCATGGGGTTTAGTAAGCATAAGTGAACAAGTTGGAATAGCTTTTTGGCTGTAGGAATAAGATGCAAAGACAGGATGACTCTTTGTTCAGAGTCAGATCTAAATATTGCTCTTAAGCTAAACTATTTGTATTTATTGTCAAACTTTTATTTACCTATTAAGTATCCAAATAACATCAAATAATAACCATGCATTACATGTTTACGTGGTAATATACTGGCATTTTTAATGGAGAGATGTTAGGTAGAAAATAGAAATCTGTTTTTGGGGTGTGGCAAGGTGGCTCAGAAGGTGAAGGTGTTTGCCATCAAGCCTGATGATTTGAGTTCAAGCCTGGCAACCATGTTGTAGAAGAAGATGAGAAGTGACTCCTGCATGTTGTCTTCACACACACACACACACACACACACACACACACACACACACACACACAATTTTTAAAATTCACTTTTTCCCAACTTCAGGTAATTTTACATAACTATGAAAACCAAAGTAATTTTTCTTTGCTTGGTTTTGCTTCGTTTTGAGATGGAGTTTAATGTAGCCCAGGCTGATCCTTTGTAGATAAGAATGAATTTGAATTTCTGATCCTCCTGCCTCTACCTCCTGAGTGCTGGGATTGATGGGTGCACCACACCTGGTTTATAGCGTGCTGGATTCAAATCCAGGCAAGCAGTCTACTGAGCTGTAGCTCAGTCACCATGTGAGAAATAGGACTGCAACATATTGATTATGAAATTAGTAAAGATTTTCCAAGTTTAACAGGTTTTATATGTGTGATATGTAATATTTTAAGTTTCTATTGTTGATGTAGTATAATTTACCATAATATAATATATTTAACATAAGTTTGAGATATTTAATACATTTGAAATATTACTAATATGCTTAATATACTTTGATGTTTTCTCCACATCAATATGTATATGTCACATTACTTACTTGCAGAGATGCAAACATTTACTTAATTATCATTTAATCAATGGGCATTTCACCATTTCCCCTTATATAGCTAAGTAATATATATTATATAAGTGGTTTTTTGAACTTATGCAAATAGTCTTTATAAGAAATTTTTGAAGCATACAATTAATGTGTCAAAAATTTGTACATTAATCAAATATCCAAAAAATTGAGCTAAACCATTCAACAAAAACTTAAAACTGGGGGTTGCAGAAAGGAGTCAGTAGTTAAGAGCACTGGCTGCTCTTCCTGAAGACCCAGATTTGACTGCCAATACTTACATGGTGGGTCACAAGTATATGGAACCCTAGCTCCAGAGGCCCTTCTAGTCTTCATGAGCATAAAAAATAAAAATGGTACACAGACATACATGCAGGCAAAACACCCATGCACATAAATACTTTTTACTTTTTTATTTTTTATTTATTCATATTACACCCTGATTGTTATCCCCTTGCTCTTATCTTCCTGTTCCCACCTTCCTTCCCTCTTACACCCTATTCCCTTCCCCTAGACCTCCCTCACCATCTGACCACAGCCTATAAGGTCTCATCAGGATAGCCTGAACCTTCCTTCCTCTGTGTGCCCTTAAGGCTGCCCAGCCAAGGGAAAGTGATCAAATCATGGGCACCAGAGTTCTAGTCAAAGGCAGTCCTCCTTATCCCATGCCCATGGACAATGAGCTGTCCATCTGCTACATCTGAACCGGGGTCTAAGTTCTCTGCATTGCCCGTGGTTGATGCATCAGTTTGTGCAGGCCCCCGCCCCCTGGGTCCAGATTACTAAGGATGTTAAGAATTTCTTTAAGTGTTTTATGAATCCAAGACTACATCAAAAATATCATCCACCATGACTAAGTAGGCTTCATCCCAGGCATTCAAGGATGGTTCAATATACAGAAATCCACCAATGCAATCCACCATATAAACAAACTGAAAGAAAAAAAAATGATCTTTCCTTAGATGCCAAAAAATCATTTGACAAAATGCAACACTCATTCAAGTTAAAAGTCTTGGAGAGATGAGGCATACAAGGCACATACCTAAACACAGTAAAGACAATATACAGTTAGCCTATAGCCAACATCAAACTAAATGAAGAGAAACTTAAATCAATTCCACTGAAATCACAAACAAGACAAGGCTGTCCACTCTCTCCATATCTCTTCAATATAGTACTTGAAGTCCTAGCTAGAGCAATAAGCCAACTAACTGAGATCAAGGGGATACAAATTAGAAAGGATCCAGTCAAAGTACCACTATTCACAGATGATATGCTAATATACATAAGTGACCCCAAAAATTTTACCAGGGAACTCCTACAGCTGACAAACATCTTCAGCAAAGTGGCTGGAATCAAAATCAACTCAAAAAAATCAGTAGTCCTCCTGTATACAAATGACTAATGGACTGAGAAAGAAATTAGGGAAACTACACCGTTTACGATAGCCACAAATAATATAAAATATCGTGGTGTAACTCTAAGCAAACAAGTGAAATACTTGTATGAAAAAACTTCAAGTCTCTGAAGAAAGAAATTGAAGAAGATATCAGAAGATGGAAAGATATCCCATGCTTGTGGATCAGGAGAATCAACATAGTAAAAATGGCCATCTTACCAAAAGCAATCTACAGATTCAATGCAGTCCCTATCAAAATACCTACACAATTCTTTACAGACCTTGGAAGATCAAGTCTCAACTTCATATGGAAAAGCAAAAAACAATCCTGTACAATAAAAGATCTTCTGGAGGAATCTCCATTCCTTATCTCAAGCTGTACTATAGTGCAAGTATAATAAAAAAAATGGCATGGTACTGGTATATAAATATGCTGGTTTATCAGTAGAATCAAATTGAAGACCTAAACCCACACAACTATGGACACTTGCTTTTAGACAAAGAATCCAAAATCATGCAGTCGAAAAAAGCATCTTCAACAAATGTTAATGGTATAACTGGATGTCTACATGTAGAACAATGAAAATAGATCCATATTTATCACCCTGCACAAAACTAAAGTTCAAGTGGATTAATTACTTTATTATAAAACCAAACACACTAAATCTGTTAGAAGAAAAAGTGGGGAAGAGCCTTGAACTCATTGGCACAGGAAACAACAAATAGCTCAGGTTATAAGATCAACAACTAATAAATGGGACCTCATGAAACTGAAAAGCTTCTGTAAGGCAAAGGACACTGTCAACAGACCAAAATGATAGCCTACAGACTGGGAAAAGATCTTCACCAACCCTAGTTCTGACAAGGGCCAATATCCAAAATATATAAAGAACTCAATAAAATAAACACCACCAAATCAAATAATCCAATTAAAACTGGGGTACAGAGCTAAACAGAATGTCACAGACATGAGGATAAGTCATAGAGGATTTGCTTGACAAAGTTCCAGAGACCCCCAATTGTCTAGTATGATCTCTAGACATACAGAACAGCTATTGAGGCTTTGCTTGGCAAAGTTCAAAGATCTCTGGCTGATCAACACTGCCCTTAATATTATGTATGGTCCAGGTATAATATCATCTAGAAATCTGTTTTTTCTTCTAAAACTGTCTTTTTCTTTATTTCTCAGCCCTAAAGAAATTAATACAGGGAAAACTTTTTTCTCACAGAGAATGTTGAAAGTGGGCATCTGGCCAAAGGCTTGAGACAATGATAGAGTTTTTCACTCTGACTGTGAGCACCCAAGCAGAAACTGCATGAAAGAAAGTTAAGACCTTGACATAACAGTACCTGGCTAGATACTGTTACCTGTAGAAACATTTCCTTAGAATCTATTTTGACAGCAACAGAAAGTGAGCTTGGAACATCATGCTTTACAAATACTTTACAATAAAGGACCCCTTGGTAGTTAGCCTAGGCTTAGATAGCACACCTTTTGGTTTGGTACTGGGATTAAGTCAAGGTTTTGGTTGTTTGGTTGTTTGTTTTTGTTTGTTTTGTTTTAGAGAACATTTAGTCCAAGCTATGTTGCTATGGCAATCTTGTAAACATGATGGCTTTAACCCAAAGAAATGTGATTAAATTCCTGAGTATTGTTTAAGAAGTTATAATCAGGCTATGCTGACCATTGTTTGGAAATTGATTGATTTTTGTTGTATGCTTTATTGTAGGTTATACAGAACTTTTTACATTTCCTTGTTAGACTGTTATCTTGTTAGTTGATATTTGAATGCCCTATTGATTGTAAAGGATGAGAAAAATCATGACATAATCTGTAATGAAGAAAATTGGGCTTCATTTTAATAAAATACTGGGGTTTTCCCAAGGAGAAGGCCAAGCAAGTAACAGACATGAGACATTAAGCTAGAGTGAGATGGGGAGCAGCAAGAGAGATACATAGATGGGGAACAGCAAGCAAGGAGTCAGACTGACAATAAAGAAAATAAAGTTCTCCTGGGCCTTAAGACCTTCAGCTTGTACCGCATATGCCTGAGTCTCCGAGTATTTCTTTTTCCTCCGTTCCTCAACCTCTCCTCAAGAACTGGTTCCTCTAGCTAGTTGTTCAATCAATGGTTGATTTCCCTTAACCAGCCATTCACTGCCTCCTCAATTCTCCCTACAGCGGATCCACCCCTCTTCTCTCCTCTCACTGTTTTCAGAGCTGGTCTGTGAGAAGCAGTGACCGAGAATTTTCAACACAAAATACTTTCAATGGTTAAAAAAAAAAAAAACCTTAAAACTGATTTATGGTCTCATATATAGCATATAAGTGTGCCATTGATTGAATATTGCCAAACAAAAAACTTTACATGAAAAAGTCTGCCACTGAAACCCTATCTCAAGAAGGAGAGAAAGAAAATTAGAAAAGTTCTTTAATTTTAAAAATATTTTCTATCTGTTTCATATATTTGTTGTAATACTTTCCACTGATTTAAAACACTCTTAGGATTTATCAGAAAATTTTAAGCTATTGCAGTTTGCTCACTATAAATGATACTAATTTAAACCTGATGATTCATATACATAGTCTACTTCTGAAGTGAGAGGTTGCAGGTCCTGTCTTGAGTTTCAAATAACATCACCTTAAAGGAAACTAGTAAACGTTAACACTGTGCATCTGTGAGTGGGCCTCCTGTTTATTCTTAAGCTAGGTACTGACCTCAAGGATTCACTCTAGGCCTTAAATTATGCTGATTGAGACAGTTATTATACTGAGAGTCTTTAAGGGGGCAATTTTACCTCCTCCAAGGAGTAATCAGTGTTTTACCTCCAAAGGGAAAATCAGTTTTGTTTGTTTGTTTGTTTGTTTGTGTAAATATAGATTAATGATCTGGAGAGATGACACAGCAGTTTAAGAATGTTGTTATTCTTCCGAAGAAGCAGAGTTCAGTCCCCAGCACCCACACCCAGCAGCTGGCAAACACCTATAACTGCAGTTCCAGGAGATCCAGCAACACTCTCTCTGGCCCCATTGGCTCTCTGCACATACACACACATGCACGCACACACACATCATCATCATCATCATCATCATCATCATCATCATCATCATCATCATCATAATAAATCTTTAAAGGTAAACAAAAGAATTTCCATTAATCAAAGTATTTGTATTCTTTTTTTATTTGTTGAATTTGGGTAACTTTACCAATCCAGACACATATAAAACTTAGAAGTTAAGTGAAAATGAAAATAGCCTACTCTTGGATTACCCTTTGAAAATCAAACTAAAATAGATGTGAATTTTAAAATGTGAATTGAAAACTTCTCTCCTCAGAAAACGCAGTAATCTCAATATTTCAATGCCATGCTTTGGAGGCACGCCAGATTCCTGGTTGCTGATGATGACTTTGCCCCACTGGTCAACAAGAATGTTTTACCATAGGATTAGCCAAAACTTGAAGGTGTGGGCACCTCTGATCCCAAATGGAAACTAAAACAACAACCTGTGTTTTGGCTCTCATCTGTTGTTATTTCATCATTTCCCCACAAGAATTCACGCTTCTGTTCTCGTCTGCAGTACCAGCTAATTACCCAAAGGAAGGAGAGGTCCCCGAGGTGCTGACAAGAAAACAGGTTACACCAACCGATAGGCACCATCTTTCCTGCTGAAAGATCAGTTCTGTTTTTCCTGCTCTGAGCTATAAGAAAATCCCCATCACCTGCTTACCTTTGGGGGGGTCTTCGGATTGTCCTTCCTGTGGGGCTCTGGTTGACATCTCCAGAAAGCCCATGGAAGGCTGGGTGCTTGGCCCAAATGGCAGCTAGACAGAGGATAGATGCTAATGCTGTTTTCTGTCCCAGTTGCCTTTTTGCTCTGTAACTTAACTAGCCTGGGTGATTGTTTCATTGTACATTTTCTCAGAAGCAGAGGTGTATCATTATTATTCCTATCACCTTGTCAAACTATAAGGAAAAGAAACAGATGGTCTTTACACATCTTCAAAAAGAAACTAGAATACAATGCACAGAAGAGCTGAGGACTTGATTTTCAGTCTGTCATTTGACAAGTTAAGACCTTTGTAACCACTGCTACAGTACTTTTATTTCATAATCATATTACTTTCTACCTAAATCAAATGTACAACCACCCACAAAATCCCAGATAACAAGATAAGATAATAAGAATAAATGAATATGTTTTATTCCTAAATTGTTGGGGAAACGTTAAAAACAGGTGAGCCTAAAGCACTAAAGAATGAGAATATTGTTTTTATTTTTTAACTTTGGTATATTTACCTGTGAAATTTTTAATTTACTATATACCTTCAATTTTAGAAGTCTTCTCCAAAGATATGTGTTTGGGTTTTGGGTTTTGGGGTTTTTTTGTTTTTTTGTTTTTTGTTTTTGTTTTACTTTTAAAAAATGATTTCTCTCTCTCTCTCTCTCTCTCTCTCTCTCTCTCTCTTTTTTTTTTTTTTTTTTTTTTTTTTTTTAATGTGCATTGGTGTTTTGCCTGCATGTATATCTGTGTGAAGGTGTTAGATCCCTGGAACTAGAGTTACAGACAGTTGTGAGCTGTTGTGTAGGTGCTGGGAATTGAACCCATGTCCTCTGGAAGAACAATCAGTGCTTTTAACCCTGGGCCATCTCTCCAGCCCCAAGATATGTGGGGTTTTTATTTTTAAATCAACATATCTGATAAAAAGACGTCAAGTTCTGCTGGTATTTTGTGCCTGGTTTCCTGGTGAGGAACTCTTGGGCTCACGTGGAGCCTGGATATGCTGTGGTATAAACTTAGGCATCCTAGTGCATCTTCCTTTCTGGTTCTCAAAAAGCTGACAGACTCTCGGGATCCGTGTTTCCTTCTATGCCAGCAGATGTCATCACTCTTGCCTAACTCTGTCACTTATTACCCAGGTGTCTTTAATCCATTGTTGACTGTGTTCTTTATGAATATAGTCTCTTAATTTTTTAGACATGTTAGGATCAATGTATTTTAAAATGACATTTTTCTAATTGCTTTTTATTTCTCACATTTGCCTCATTTATCTATCCTGCTGTTCATCTCATTTCCACAATTGTGTTGATAATTCTAAAAGGCTAATAGAAGACAAAACATAAGAAGTGGCTGTTTTATTTCTGGACAGACTATATTCCTTAGCCATAGCAACTTAGGTTGCATGAAATACAGACACTGTAAAGAAAATGTCTGTTTATATCATATTAATAAGACTGGCATAGCTTCTGATAGCTGATTATTTTATGTTTTTCAAAAGCTCAGGTTCTGAATTCAGTCCTGGTTGTCATCTTTTTAAAGGTTTACCTTTGAGGCATGTGGAAAACAGTGGGTGGGGTCATAGCACAACTGCTTGTTCTGTTATATGGAGAGTGGAAAAACTGGACTGTCTGCCTGGGTGTAAAGAAAAAAGGAATTGTCCAGCCACAGTGGTGCACAGCTCTAATCCCAGCACTTAGGGAGACAGAGGCAGGCAGATCTCTGTGAGTTCGAGTCCAGCCTAGTCTACAAAGTGAGTCCAGGACAGCCAATGCTACACAGAGAAACCCTGTCTCGTAAAACAAAACAAACAAAAAATGAGTTGAATTGTGGTAACTGTATACAAACATGTTAACAAAGAAGGACTTGATATTAAAGTTAAAATACTTTGCCTTATGCATCATTGGGAGACATTTTCTCTTTAACAAAAGATTATAGAGCAGGGCATTGTGATATTTGCTTGTAATCTCAGTACTTGGGAGGTGAAGACAGGATGGCCAATGTCAGTTCCCTACAAAGGAAATATGAGGCCACCCTGGGCTACATGAAACCCTGCATTTAAAAATAAAAAAAAAATTAATTCATTCAAATTAAAAGATGATGATTTCAAATTTTTCCAACATAAAATAATTTGAATCAACGACGAATAGTCCCTACTTCTTGGTAGAAGGTAATCTGTGCATGGAAATATGATACTCGGTGGCTAAATGTTCCTCTCTGGATCCTGGTGATGCAGAGGTTTTTTTGGTTTTGTTTGTTTGTTTGTTTGTTTGTTTGTTAAGAAAACAGAGGTTAAATATTCTTCATTTTGTTCCTACCACCTGCACAGATCTGATGACGTGAGAGAAAGACAATGGAGAAGTCCAACGACAGCTCCGAGTACGGTTTCATCTTAGTAGGCTTCTCTGACCGCCCTCGCCTGGAGATGGTCCTCTTCATAGTAAACTTTACTCTGTATTCGGTGGCCGTGCTGGGGAACACAACCATTATCCTTGTGTGTATACTGGACCCTCGGCTTCACACCCCGATGTACTTCTTTCTGGCAAATCTTTCATTTCTGGATCTTTGTTTCAGTACCAGCTGCATCCCACAGATGCTGGTAAACCTCTGGGGCCCAGACAAGACCATCAGCTATGGCGGCTGTGTGGTCCAACTCTTCTCCTTCCTGTCGGTCGGGGGTATAGAATGCATCCTTCTGGCCGTCATGGCGTACGACCGCTACGCAGCCGTCTGCAAACCTTTGCATTACATGGTCATTATGCACCCACAGCTGTGCGTGAGGCTGGTGGCTGTGGCCTGGGGGAGTGGACTCATCAATGCCATCGTCATGTCACCCCTGACAATGACCCTGTCCAGGTGTGGCCGCCGCAGGGTTAACCATTTCCTTTGCGAAATGCCAGCGTTGATCAAGATGGCGTGTGTGGATGCTCGCCCGGTGGAAATGCTGGCCTTCACCTTTGCCATCCTCATTGTCCTGCTGCCCCTCACTCTTATTCTAGTCTCCTACGGCTACATCGCCGCGGCTGTGCTGAGGATCAAGTCAGCTGCTGGGAGGTGGAAAGCCTTCAACACCTGTAGCTCCCACCTCACCGTGGTCTCCCTCTTCTATGGAAGTATCATCTACATGTATATGCAGCCCGGAAACAGCTCTTCCCAGGACCAAGGGAAGTTTCTCACCCTCTTCTATAACCTGGTGACTCCCATGCTGAACCCTCTCATCTATACCTTAAGGAACAAGGAAGTGAAAGGGGCGCTGAAGAAGATTTGTGGGAGGCACTGATAGGTGGACAGAAGCAAATAATGAGTTATAGAGTCCCAAGTGTCTTTTCCAAATATACTTATTGTTTGCTTATAATAAATTCACTAATGTATTAGACACTTTGAAGTACTCTTTTGGTTTTGCTTTGGTTGAGACGGTTTTATGTGACCTGAACTTTCTTCAGACTCACTAAATAGCCAAAGACAACCTTGACCTCCTGATCCTCCTGCCTCCATCTCCCCAGTGCTGGGCTTACAGGTACATGCCAGGACGCAAGCTGACTCTTGGATACTTTCTTTTCATTAATTCATTTATTTACTTTGCATCCCATTGTAGCTTCCCCTCCATCCTCTCCTCCCAGTCCCTCCCTCTCATGCCCCCTCCCCTAAGGCTGCACTCCCTCCTCCTTCTCTCCTCAGAGAAGGGGAGGCCTTGTGTGTATTTCAACCAGCCTTGCCATCTCAAGATGCAGTAAGACTAGGCACATCTTCTCCTATTGAGGCTAGACCCCTCCGCCCAGTTAGGGAAAAGGATCCAAAGGTAGGCCACAACAGAGCTGAGACAGCTCCTGATCCAGTTGTGAGGGGTCCCACGTGAAGACCAAGCTGCACATCTGTTAAATCTGTGTAGGAGCCTTGGTCCATTCCATGCATGGTCCTTGGTGGTTCAGTCTCTGTGAGCCCCATGGGCCCAGGTTCAGATACTTTTACTATGCTAAGTACACTGAACTCTATCCAAAGTCCCCTCTTTGGTGTGGAGGCCTGGTGGCACTCAGAGAAAGAATAGGCAGGCTATCAGGATGAAACTTGATAGGCTGTGACCATTTGGTGGGGAAGGAGGTCCTCTTCTGTCACAGACCTAGGGGAGGTGAATAGGGTGAAAGAGGGAGGAACGGGAGGAGACAAGCAAGAGGATAACAATTGATATGTAATCTGAATAAATAAATAAATAAATCCTAGAAAAATAAGCATGTATCTAAATTTTATTCAAGTTAATCAATAGAGAGATGTAATAATTTGGTTTCAAAAAGTCAAACATGCAATGTAAATTTGTAAAGAATAAAGAAATGTCCAAATAAATGTCCAAATGGAGACAAAAATTTCCCTCTACCTTAAAAAGGAGAGGCAGAAAATGAGGAAGAGTGTGCTTGTTGTCTTACTGGGGACTGACATTGTGAGTTCCAAATGGGGAAAGAACCAAGGGTCAACTTGAAGATGATCTGCCTCTTGGGAAAGAGAGCACAGACAAGCATCTCAGGGCAGCTCAGTGGTACAACACTTGCCCAGTGTGTACAAGGGCCAAGCCACAGCACTACAATTCTTTAAGTACCCTCAAATGAGAAAAGGGAGAAACAAGAGTTGGAACTGGAATAAATGCTTGTGCTATTTGCAGATAAAAGTGATTAGCAACCTGTATTTGTTGATAAAAGTGATTAGCAACCTGGAGGAAGAGAGTAGAAAGAAGAGCAAGGGCACAATTGGAGTAAAGAATAGTGATTCACAGGAAGAAAGTGTCACAATGGCTCTGTTTCTTTACATGCTAACTACAAAATTATTTTTAAAATGTATTCATAGCTTTGGGTAGAAAAAGATTTCAAAAACATAAAGTGATAAAATAAGAAATATTAAAACTTAAAATGTTCACAGGAAGAGATAACGCTGAGAACTTCAAAGGCCTGCCCCCTAAACCCATCTGTGAGTTCTCTCCTTCCATATATACAACTGATTTTAAAAAATTATTTAAACTACTTATACAATCTATTTTTATCACTTTTTTTTTCAAATTCCTCACCTCCTCCTAGATCCTCTCTACCTCTCTCTTTACCTAACTTCATGTTGTCTCTTTTCCTTTCTTTCTCTCAAAAACTGGAAAAACAATAAAAACAAAAATCAAAATACACAGGGAAACTAAAAAAAAAAAAAAAAAAGAAAGAAAGAAAAGAAGTAAGGCAAAAAATACCAAAACAAAACACACACACACTAAACAAAACATGGAGTCTGTTTTGTGTTGACCAGCTAATCCTGGGAATGGGGCCTGGCCTGCCCCAGGGTGGATGATATACCCGGTGACACTCCATTACACAAAACTCATTTTCTGTTTTCCAGCAGGTATACATTGGGTATCTCCAGAGAAAATTAAACATTTCTTTTAGATTTTTTTCAACTGACAGAGTACAGGGTTTTTTTTTTTTTAAGTATTCTTATGATTCCATGGATTTCCTCAGCATCTGTTGTTATGCTCCCTTTTCATTTCCTATTTTGTTAATTTGGGTATTATTTCTCCATCTTTTAGTTAATTTGGATAAAAGTTTCTCAATCCTATTGATTTTCTCAGAAAGTAACTCTTTGTTTCATTTTTTCTTTGTATTTTTCTCTTTGTTTCTGTTTTATTTATTTTAGCTCTGAGTTT
This sequence comes from Acomys russatus, assembly GCF_903995435.1. Classification (NCBI taxonomy): domain Eukaryota; kingdom Metazoa; phylum Chordata; class Mammalia; order Rodentia; family Muridae; genus Acomys; species Acomys russatus. Next base: position 7,703,087 of record NC_067139.1, on the reverse strand, counting down.
ATTTCTTTTCATCTACTCCTTTTTGTATGTGATTTTTTTTTCTCTCTTTTTGTTCTAAAGCTTTCAGGTGTGCTATTAAGATCCAAGTATGAGATCTCTCCAGGTTTGTTTATTGGTTGGTTGGCTTTGTTGTTGTTGTTTTGTTGTTGTTTCTTAAAGGAGACATGTAGTGCTATGAACTTGCCTCTTAGAACTGCTTTCATTGTATTCCATAAGTTTGCGTATGATGTGAATTCATTTTCATTTAATTCTAGAAAATCTTTAATTTCTTTATTTTTGTCTTGACCCACTTTTCATTCAGTAGAGAGTTGTCCAGTTTTCATGAGATTGTAAGTTTTCTGTTGTTTCTGTTGTTGTTATCCATTAGTAATCTGTGGTGGTCAGATAGAACGTAGTAGGTTATTTAAATTTTGTGTTGAGTCTTGCTTTGTGCCTGAATATCTGGTCCATTTTGAAGGAAATTCTACAAAGTGAAGAAAAAAACCACGTTATTTTGTGTTTGGGAGAAATGCTCTGTAATATCTAATAAGTCTATTTGTTTATAATATTCGTTTGCTCTAACATTTATCTATTTGGTTTTTGTCTGGATGACCTGTCTATTGGTGACAGTGGGGTACTAAAGTCTCCCATGATCATGTGAGGGTCAATATGTAATTTAAGCCATAGTAGTGCTTCTTTTACAAACTTGAGTGACTTTGTTTCTGGCACAGAGATGTTAAGTATTGAAATGTCATCTTGGTGGATGTTTCCTTTGGTGAGTATGGAGTGTTCTTCCCTATTCTGATTAGTTTTAGTTTGAAGTCTATTTTATTAGATATTTTTAAAGCTGCACCAGCTTTTTCTTTTTTAGGTGCATTTGCTTGGAATATTTTTTCCACTCCTTTACCCCAAGATAGTACCTATCTTTGATATTGATGTGTGATTTTTAGATGAAGCAAAAATATGGGTCCTATTTCACATCCATTCTGATAATCTGTGTTTTTTTATTGAGTAATTAAGACCATTGATATTGAGAGATATCAAAGACCAATGATTGTTAATTCCTGTTATTTCAGTGGTGGTGGTGGTGGTGGTGTGTGTGTGTGTGTTTGTATGTGTCCCTTCCTTTATTTTTGGTGGTCTCAAATTATTTATTCTCTATGTTTTCACAGTTGCAGTTAATCTCCTTAATGTGGAGTTTTCCTTCTAGGACCCTCTGTAAAGCAGGGATTGTAGATAAATATTACTTTAATTTGGTTTTATCATGGAGTATCTTATTTTCTCCATCTATGGTGATAAAAAGTTTTGCTAGGTACAATTCCTGGGCTGCCATCTATGTTCTCTTAGAGTCTACAGCACATCTGTATTGGACCTTCTACCATTTAGAATCTCCATTGAGAAGTCAGGTGTAATTCTAATAGGTCTGTCTATATATGGTACTTGTTGTTTTCCCTTGTAGCTTTTAATATTCTTTCTTTGTTCTGTATGTTTAGTGTGTTTATTATTATGTGCTGAGGGAATTTTCTTTTTTGATCCAATCTATTTGGTATCCTGTATGTTTCTTATGCCTTTGTAGGCATATTCTTTTTTAGGTTAGGAAATTTTTCTATGATTTTGTTAAAAATATTTTCTCGGCATTTGAACTGGCTTTCTTCTCCTTCCTCTATTCCTGTTGCTCTTAGATTTGGCCTTTTCATAGTGTCTGAATGCTTTGTGTCAGGAAATTTTTAGAATTACCATTTTTTGACTGGTACATCCATTTTTTTTCAAGCGTATCTTTAACACCTGAGATTCTCATCTTGTTTTCTGTAGACCAAGTTTTCCTGTGTAGAATCTGTTCAAATTTTCCAAACTTTTTGTTTCCAGAATTCCCTCAGTTTGGGTTTTCTTCAATAATTCTACTTCCATCCTCCAGTATTGAACAGTTGTGTTCATTTTCTTTTGCTCTTTATGTTTTCCTGTATTCCTTTAGGGGATTTATTCATTTCCTCACAGTGTTTCTTTGAGTTTTCCTGTGTTTCTTTAAGGGATTTATTCATGCCCTCTTTAAGGAACTCTACCATATTAATGGAGGCTATTTTAAGGACTTTTTCTTAGGCTTTAGCTATGTTGGAATATGCAGTGCCTGCTGTCATAGGATTGCTGGCCTCCAGGAACTCTATTGTTCTGGCTGGTTTCTTTTGGTTTGTTGTTGTTGTTGTGTTGTTGTCGTTGTTGTTTGTTTGTTTGTTTTCATGCTTGTGTCTAGACATCTAGAATTGGAATGATATCTGGGTGATGATTTCTGCTTTTGTGTCTTTTGGATGTTTTGTGCCTTGGTTTCTGCTTTTTCCTTGGACTTTAGGAGAATGTGGAAGCTATGTGTCATCTTATAGGAAATTTTCTGGGGACATATTTCTCTGGCATGTTCAGCTGGTGTTTTCCTAGGTTATGCTTGCTGGCGTTGGAGGTTGGGATAATGGCATGAGCTAGGAGAAGGAAGTTTGCAGGAGGAGATCTTTGTGATCAGAGAAGAAAGGGTAACAGCATCAGGTTTTCAAGGGGTTGCATATAAAGGAATAGAAGAAGTGTGGATAGAGTGTCTCTTGAGTTATCAGGGTGGCTTCTTTGCTTTGAAACTGGGACAAGCAACAAATAGTCAGGGGGAAGCTAGAGGGGAAATCTGTGGATCCACAGAAGATGGGAATTGGGGGCGGGCATTGGAAGGATGTCACAAGTGTTCTGTTGCACATCTGGGGATGAGACTGGGGTGGTTGAATCTGGGGAAACAGCAGAGGAAATGAAGAGCAGCAGGCAGTCTACTTATTTTTTTCAGGAAATGTAAATTTTCTAATTGTAATTAAACCTCACCGCATACAATAACTAAAACGACCAGCACTGACAGTATCAAATGATGAAACTATGCAGGACATTAAGTTAATTCGTGTTGCTGGTGGACACTAAGCTAATACTTGAGGGAGCTTTTTGGTAGTTTCTTAGTTAACTATGTGAAACAATAGATTAAGCATATCCCGCTTTATTGGCTTGTGTGTGTGTGTGTGTTTTTTTTTAAATAAGAATGGCTTCATACTGGACTGCCCTGAGGGTCTGGAAGGGGGTCTGAATTGTGGCCACAGCTCAGTGGGACTGAGCTGCCAAAGGTGCGCAATCTAGGCTAGTTTACTATCTAGACTGACACAGGCAGGAACCTGTCACGGGCCGCAGAGGTCAAGGCCTGGACAATTGAGCAGATAAAGCCACAGTCCCTACAGCCCATCAGGGACTATCCACGCTTGTGGGAGAAGCTGGACTGCCCTGGGTGTCTGGAGGGGAGTTTGAGTTGTGACTGAAGCTCAGTGGGACTGAACCACCAAGGGTGCGCCATCTAGACAGGTCTGCTAGCTAGACTGATCCAGGCAGGAACCTGTCTGTGGACCAGGACAGTCTGGGCCTGGACAATTGGGAAGATAAAGCCAGAGTCCTCACAGCTTGGTAGGGTCTCCTACATGCTTGGGAGAGGCTGCACTGCCCTGAGAGGTTGGGATAGAAAATTAAACAGTGGCCTCCAACCAAGCTAGTCTGAATCTCCTCAGTAGCATGAACGGCATCAGGCAGAAGCTTACCTCTACTGACCCAGTTAGGAACTTAAGGTATAGAATAAAGTCTCCTGGAGCAGAAACCAGTTCACCTGCCTGTTCCAAAGAAGAAATCCCTGATCCCCACAGGCAAGGGCACGTGACCTATAATCACTCACCAACTGCCCACTCTCAATGACCAGTGAATAACACCAGAAGCTACCACACAACACCAGAGATAGCAAGATGACTAAAGGAATGTGTAAGAATGCAAACAACAAAAACCAAAACAACTCGTCATCCCCAGATCCCAGCTATCCCAAAGAAAGCAACCCTGAGAACTCAAATGAAATACAAGAAAATCCTTAGTAATGAAGATGATAATGGAGGAAATGAATAAAATCTGTAATCAAATGCAGGAAGATGCAGCCAAAGAGGTGGAAGACATAAAAGAAGCCTATAGAGAGGCACTGGAAAAAAATTCAGGAAAATACAAACAACTAGATAAAGGAAATAAATATAAATAGTTCAAGACCTGAAGGTGAAAATAGGAACGGTGATAAAAGTACAGACAGAAGAAAAACGGGAACGAGAGACCTTAGAGAAGAAAGTAAGCAACAGAGAGATGAGCTTCTCTAACAGAATCCAAGAAATGGAGGGATGAATCTGGCGACTAGAAGATACAACTGTAGAATTCAAAGCAACCATCAAAGACAATGCTAAATCTGAAAAAGTCCTGACACAAAATATCCAAGAAATCAAGGGCACCATGAAAAGATAAAACCTGAGAATAATAGGCATAGAGGAAAGAGACCCAACTCCAAGGCCCAGAAAATATCTTCAACAAAATCATAGAAGAAAATTTCCCCAATTTAAAGAAGGAGATGCATATAAACATACAGAACACCAAATAGAATAGACCAGAAAAAATTTTTCCCGACACATAATAATAAAAACACAAAATATACATAACAAAGAAAAATATTAAAAGCAGCAAGAGAAAAAAGCCAGGTAATATACAATGGCAAACCTATCAGAATTACACCCGACTTGTCAGCAGAGACCATAAAAGCCAGAAGGGCCTGGACAGGGGTCCTGCAAACCCTAAGAGACCACAGATGCCAGGCCAGATTACTGTAGCCAGCGAAACTATCAATAACCATTGACGAAGAAAACAAAATATTCCATGACAAAAACAAATTCAAACAGTACCTATCCACAAAGCCAGCTTTACAGAGGTTACTAGATTGAAAACTCCACCCCAAAGGGACAAGCCACAACCCAAACTACACAGGAAATAGATAACTACACCATCACAAAAACACAACCACACAAACTCTCTACTGTAACCCACATCAAAAATTAAGAGACTTAACAGTCACTTGTCACTAATATCTCTCAACATCAATGATCTCAACTCTACAATAAAAAGACACAGACTAACTGAATGGATACATTCAAGAAACACATCTCACCCACAAGGACAGACATTATCTCAAAGTAAAAGGCTAGAAAAAAATATACCAAGCAAAAGGTCACAAGAAGCAAGCTGGTGTAGCCATTTTAATATCTAATAAAATAGACTTTCAACCAAAATTAATCAAAAGGGATGAGGAAGGACACTTCATACTCATCAAAGGTAAAATCAACCAAGAGGACATCACAATTCTGAACATCTATGCTCCAAATACAAGAGCACGCACATTTGTAAAAGAACTATTAACAAAGCTTAAACCATACATCAATCCACACACATTAATAGTGGGAGACTTCAACACCCCACTTTCACTGAAAGTTAGGGCATTCAAACAGAAACTAAGATGAGAAATAACATCATTAACCAACACCATGAATCAAATGGATCTAACAGATATTTACAGAACTTTTCACCCAAACACAAAGAATTATGCCTTCTTCTCAGCACCCTATGGAACTTTCTCCAAAACTGATCACATAGTAGGTCACAAAGCAAGCTTAAAATAATACCCTGTATCCTGTCAGACTCCCAAGGGTTAAGGCTGGATTTCAACAACAACAGAAATAACAAAAAGCTTACACACACAAGGACACTAAACAATTCTCTTCTTAATGACATCTGGGTCAGGGAAGAAATAAAAGAAATAATGGACTTCCTGAAATTCAATGAAAATGAAGGAACAACATACACAAATTTGTGGGATACATTGAAAGCGTTGATAAGAGGAAAATTCATAGCACCAAGTGCCTTTAGAAAGAATTGGAAGCATCCCACATAAACAACTTAAGACTCTATCTGGAATCCCTAGAAAAAAAGAGAACAGAAACACCAAGAAGGAGTAGATGTCTGGAAAATAATCAAACTCAGGGCTGAAATCAATGAATTAGAAAACAAAGAGAATAATTCAAAGAAGCAACAAAACCAGAGTTCGTTCTTTTGAAAAATCAATAAGATAGACAAACTATTAGCCAAATTAAATAGATAGCAGAGAGACACTATCCAAGTCAACAAATCAGAAATGAAAAGGGAGACATAACAACAGACACTGAAGAAATACAAAGAATCAAAGATCCCAATTTAACGGCATATATGCCACAAAATTTGAAAATCTAAGGGAAATGGACAATTTTCTTAACTGACTCCATTTGCCAAAATGGAATCAAGATCAGATAAACAAATTAAATACTCCTATTTCTCCTGTAGAAATAGAAACAATCATTGATAGTCTCCCAACCAAACAAAGCCCAGGACCAGATGGTTTCAGTGCAGAATTCCAGCAGACCTTCAAAGAGGAGCTAATACTGATACTCTTCAAGCTATTCCAAATGATAGAAATGGATGGAACAGTACCAAATTCATTCTATGAGGCAGCAGTCTTGTTGATAGCTAAACCCCACAAAGAGCCAACAAAAAAGAGAATTTCAGACCAATTTCTCATTGATGCAAAAATACTCAATATAATACTTGCAAAACAAATACAAGAGCACACCAAAGATGATTCACCATGACCAGGTAGGCTTCATTCCAGGCTTGCAGCAATGGTTTAATATATGGAAATCCATCAATGTAATTCACCGTATAAACAAACTGAAAGAAAAAAACCTAACAATCATCCCCTTAGATGCAGAACAAGCATTGGACAAAAATCTAACAGTCATTCATGTTTAAAGTTCTGAAGAGATTTGGAATAGAAGGCATATACCTAAACATAATAAAGGCTATATACAGCAAGCCTATAGCCAACATCAAATTAAATGGAGAGATACTCAAGGAAATTCCTCTAAAATCAGGGACCAGAAAAGACTGCCCACTTTCTCCATATCTCTTCAATATAGTTCCTGAAGTTCGAGCCAGAGCAATAAGACAACAAAAGGAGATCTAATGGATCCAAATGGGAAAGGAGGAAGTCAAATTATCCATATTTGCAGATGATATGATAGTGTATATAAGTGATCCCCAAAATTCCACCAGAGAACTCCTACAGTTGATAAACACCTTCAGCAAATTGGCTGGATACAAAATTAACTCAAAAAAGTCAGTAGCTTTCCTATATACAAATGACAAACATACAGAGGAAGAAATTAGGAAAACTTTACCCTTCCTGATTGCAACAAGCAATATAAAATATCTAGGAGTAACTCTAACCAAGCAAGTAATGGACTTGTTTGAAAAACTTCAAATCATTGAAGAAAGAGACTGAAGATGATATCAGAAGATGGAAGGATCTCCCTTGTTCGTGAATCAGGAGAATTAGCATAGTAAAATGGTGATCTTACCAAAAGCAATTTACAGATTCAATGCAATCCCTATCAAAATACCTACACAAATTTTAAAGACATTGAAAGATCAATTCTCAACATCATATGGATGAACAAAAAACCCATAATAGCTTTAAAAAATCCTAGACAATAAAAGATAGTCTAGAGGAATCTTCATACCTGATGTCAAGCTGTACTATAGGGCAACACTGATTCAAACAGCATGGTACTGGCACAGCATTAGGATGGTTGATCAATGGAATTGAATTGAAGACTCAGAAATGAATCCACACACCTATGGTAACTTGATTTTTGACACAGAAGCCAAATCTATTCAATGGAAATACCATAGCATCTTCAACACATGGTGCTTGTCTATCTAACTGAATGTCTAGATGTAGAAAAATGCAATTAGACTCATATTTGCCACTGTGCACAAAACTCAAATCCAAGTGGATTAAAGACCTCAACATAAATCCAGACACACTAAATCGGCTAGAAGAAAAAGTGGGGAAGATCCTAGAACACATTGTCACAGGAGACAACTTCTTGTGCAGAACTCCAAAAGCCCAGGACTTAAGGTCAACAATTAATAAATGGGACCTCATGAGGCTGAGAAGATTCTGTAAGGCAGGAGACACTGTCAACAGAACAAAGAGACAGCCTACAGACTGGGAAAATATCTTCACCAACCCTACATCTGACAAAGGTCTAATATCCAAAATATATAAAGAACTCAAAAAATTAAACACAATTGAGAACTGGAGCTCAGAACTAAACAGAGAATTCTCAACAGGAATATCGAATGTCTGAGAAACACTTAAAGAAATGCTCAATGTCTTTAGACATCAGAGAAATGCAAATCAAAACAACTCATTCCATCTTATGCCCATCAGAATGGCTAAGATCAAAAATTCAAGTGACACCACATGCTGGTGAGGATGTAAAGAAAGAGGAAAACTCCTTCATTGCTGGTGGGAATGCAAACTTGTACAACCACTTTGGAAATCTATCTGGCGCTTTCTCAGAAAAATGGGAATAGGGCTTCCTCAAGACCCAGCTATTCCACTCATTGGAATATACCCAGAAAATGCTCCACCACACAACAAGGACATATGTTCAACCATGTTCATAGCAGCCTTATTCATATAGCCAGAACCTGGAAAGAGCCTAAATGTCCCCCAGTTGAAGAATGGATAAAGAAACTGTGGTACATTTACACTATGGAATACTACTCAGCTATTAAAAACAAGGAAATCCCGAAATTTGTGGACAAATGGATGGGACTAGAAATGATCATAATGAGTGAGTTAACCCAGAAGCAGAAAGACTCACATGGTATATACTCATTTATAATTGGACACTAACCGTAAAGACACATCTCATGAAAATCTTTACTTACCAGAAGATTGGGATAGATGTGAGGACATCCTGCTGAGACTCTAGGCAAGAGAAATATAGGAGATGGGGAAACAGAAGGACCCACAGGGTCCTAGAAATCTACAAAAAGAACATCGTGATGGGTGGATCGTGGCCCAGGGGGTCTGCTCAAATTATTGCACTAACCAAGGACAATACAATAGTAAACATCAAACCCCTACTCTGATCTACTCTATGGACAGGACATTCTCCACAGTTATGTGGAAAGCAAGGACTGACTTTGACATGAACTCTGGTGCTCCATGTTTGACCACCTCCCCTTGGTGGGGAGGCCTGGTGGCACTCAAAGAAAGAATAAGCAGGCTACTAAGATGAGACTTGAAAGCCTATAACCATATAGTGGGAAAGATGGTCCCCCTTGGTCATAGACCTAAGGGAGCGGAATAGGATGAAAGCAGGAGGGAGGGAGGGAAGTGTTGGGATAGCAATTGAGTTGTAATCTGAGTAAATTAATAAAATTAAAATTAAAATTTCTTTAAAAAGAGCCAAGACCAAACAGGGAGAAAAAAGGAATGGCTTCATAGGTTCATGTGTTAGAATAGTTGGTCCCCATCTGATGGGAAGGTTTAGAAGTTGTGGGCATGTTGGAGGAAGTGTGTCACTGGGCAGGGGAATTTGAGCTTTTTACATATCCTCCCTCCCTCCCTCCCTCCCTCTCTCCCTCCCTCCCTCTCTCCCTCTCCCTCTCTCTCTCTCTCCCCTCTCCCTCCCTCCCTCTCTTCTTCCCTCTCTCCCTCTCTCCCTCTCTCCCTCTTTCACTCTCCCCTTTCTCTCTACCTCCATCTCTGCCTTGTCTCAACACTAAGCTCTCAGTTACTGCTCTGGTGTGATGTCTGTCTGCTTGCGCCCATGCTGCCAGCCACAATGGTCATAGGGTCTACCACCCTCTACACCTGTGAAACTCAAATTAAATACATTCTTTTCTAGATTGCCTTGGTCATGGTGCCTCCACATAGCAATAGAAAATAACTAACACATGCACCCGCTACAGAAATCACAAATACTTTCTAGACAGTGTTACAGAATCTCAAAATAGAGAACTGGAGGGAGGGTCTTTATAAGGTTATGGATAGAACAGGTGGTAATAAAATAAGTTTTGTAAGACAGGGAACAGGTTGGGTTAGGTAGAATTTATAGCTTAATCACTCTGAATTGGGGGGAACAGCAAGAAACCATTTTGACAAAGATACTATTTAGTTAATGTTTCCCAGAGCAAGCCATAAAATTATTACGCTGATGTCCAAATGAATTAAAATTGGGTTGAAAATGTATGTGTCCCCAGTGAATTGTAGGATCAAGAAATTGTGTTGGTTCATATTCAATTTTCTATGATTCTTTATATTTCCTTCTTTAAATGTTGCTCTGTTTCTTGTCGTGAGAAATCCATCTCAGTGTTAAGTGTTAAATATGCTTTGTTTTCCCCAAAGCTTATTTTTAATTTGTTGATATACTTGCTTGTTACAAAGTTTCTCTTTGTAGCCCAGGCTTTCACAAACACTGTGTAGCAGAGGCTGACTTTAAATTCATGATCTTTCCAAGTTCACCTACCAAATGCTGACGTTAGTCATGTGCCACAACACCTGACCACATACTGAAATTTAATCTATATTATGAGAGAGTAAGATGTGGTACCTGTTCATAGATTATCTTGGGAATTGTCAAAATTCAGTTTTTCCACGTCTCAAGCTCTGTCATATGATGTCCCTAACTACCGTGAACTCTGCCACATGAAAGGCCACTACCAAATGTGGTGCCTTGATCTTCAGCTCAACACACAATCAAAATAAACATCTTGCCTAGTGTCTAGCACAGAAAACAGAGTATACAATAAATGAGGTGGATTTTGGTTTTTGGTTTTTTGGTTTTTTTTTTTTTTTTTTTTACTTTTTATTGATTCTTTGTGAGTTTCACATCATGCACCCCAGTGCCGCTCATCTTTCCATCCCCTCATATCCACCCTTTGACTTTGCAAGCTCCCCCATAAAATAACACACACACACACACACACACACACACACACACACACACACACACACACACAGAAAACAACACATAGAAAACATCTTATTGTGGAAGCTGCATATGTCATAGTGTGTCCCTCTGTCTACACATCTTCACTTGCAAATGTTCATTGCAATGAGTCATTGTTTCGGTTCAGGGTCTCTGGCTTCCATGATACCATCAATAATGGACCCTCACCACAACTCCTCCCAGTTATCCTGTTGTTGCCCTGTGTTGTGGTGATACTGCAACTCTGCAGTTTTGGATCCGCAGGACTGGCCGTTCCACCTATACCAAGCATTTACAGATGATACAGATTTGGGGGCAGGGGCACTCATAGCCTTGGCTCTGGGCCTGGGTGGTAGCTGAGCTGGTCAGGCTCTACCATATCTACACTGCCAGGGTGAGCTTTCCAGCACTGGTCTAGCTAGACTACCCAATGACACCATCTGCAGGAGGCAGGGTCAATTCTCATGCCCTCCGGGTCAGCTTCCCAGCAACTATGCCTCCAGGGTCAGTTTCACTGTGCTGCCCAGTCAAAGCATTCGGCCCACTCTCCCAAGTGCTGGAGCCTGGGAGGGGCTGGACCAGCTCTCCAGCTCTTACACCCTTGGGGCTGGCTCACCTGTGCCTTCATCATCAGTGTCAACTCCACTGTGTTGCCCAGGTGAGGTGCAGAGCCCACTCTCCCGAGGGCAAGGCTAACACTACTGCTCTCATGCCCTCCAGGCCAGCTCTCCCAACTAGGGCAGGTACTAAGGGAGGAGGGCGTCACCCCAGCAGGCACTCACATTACCTCACATCAGAAGAGAGGGAGTGGAGGGGCCAGCTCTCGTGCAGTCTTGCTTTTGGGGCTAGCTGTCCCACGCACCCTTCACCAGAGCCATCCCTACTGTGCTCCCCAGAAGAATTGCAGGGCCTGCTCCCAAGTGTTGCAGCCAGTGAGAGAGAGGGCCAGCTCTCTCAACTGCCTACAAGTGATATGGGCATGAGGGATGGGTGAGGGCACCTCACAGCAGATGAGTGGCTCTCCTGCACGCTTGCCTTTGGGGATGGCTCACCCATGCCCCCTTGATCAGGACCAGCACTACTGTGCAAGCTAGGCGAGGTGCAGGGCCTGCTCTCCTGAGTGCTGGAGCCAGTGAAGGACAAGGCCATCTCAACTGCTTTCATGACCATAAGGCCAGCTCTCCCCACTGCTGCAGGTGGTGAGACCCGATAGGGGGAAGGGCATCACATCCACACCCATGCCACCCCATCTCAAGGCAGAGGTCTCCCATGTTTCTTTTCTCAGACCTACTCACCTGCGCCCCCAGGCCCCCACAGCTCTGTTGTGCTGTCCAGGCAAGATGTAGGGTCCGCTCTTCAGATTGCTGCAGCTGGTGAGGGGCAGGACTAGCTCTCCCATGCTCATGACACTGTGGGCAGCTGTCCTGACTACCAAAGGTGAGGGAGGGACATCACCTCTGTGCCCATGCCACCCTACAGCAGACAAGTGTTGGAGTCAGCTCTCCCACACTCACGCCCTCAGGTCCAGCTTATCCACACCCCACATCACTGGGGCCAGCTTCACTGTGCTGCCTGGCCAAGGCACAAGGCCTGCTCTCCCAAGTGCTGCCAGCGGTAAGAGGTAGAGCCAGCTATCTAGGGCACCACAGGCAGTAGGGGAGGGGGATGGCAGTTCTGCAAAGCCCTTGGACATCCACGTGGTCCCTGAAGGTTGCCTGAGTAGGGAGGTCTCGATGTTCTCTCGTGGCAGTATGAGCCATGGCCACCAACACTGACCTCTGCCACTACATAGCTATAACCCAGACATGACCCTCAGCCGCAGCTCGAGCTGGGACTTCACCATGGCCCCAGATGAGAGGGCTGGCCACTCACAACAGGCTATGCCTCTCCCTCAAATCCCTCCTCAATATGCTCAAGCCGCTCTGCTTCTTTCTCTCCCACCTCCTCTCCACCATACATTTGGATATTGTGGTGGCTCCCGCTGAAGGCTGGTGGGCCCCTGTGTGACATCCTCCAGCAAGCAGGTGTCTATGGCCCGTCTGTGCTGTGTGTTGGAAGGCAGGTATGTCGATGGCATGGAAGTCCTCAGGTCTCTGTCTTCTTCTCCCCATGCTGCGATGTGTGGTGATAAGTGGGACTCTGTGTGTCTATGACTCACCAGTGCCCTGGGACAGTGAACACATCTGTGGGCATCTTTCCTCACCCATACCTTGTGTCATGAGAGACTGCATCTCTCTCTCTCTCTCTGTCTTCCTTCTCCTGTGCTGTGCTGCCTGGATTTGATTTAATTTGAGTCCTAGTCATAAAACAGCTTGGCCACCAAGCCAGGCATCAAGCTAGACTAGTCAAAAGACTGCCACCTGCTCTGTCCCCGACTGATATAAGAACACCATCATCAACATGGTGTCTCTTTGCCCAATGCCAGGGGCATGTGAATTTTTAAAAAGTATGCATTTCATGTTCCACTACAGCTTCACACAGCTTCGACAATGACAAGCTACATGTACCTAACAGAATAATAACAAAATAGCCAACATGCTAACACCTTCTGTTTGACAGCTGAAAGCTATCAACCTTATAAAAAGTTATGATAACTTTTTGCTCAACCGGATAAACTATTTGGTGGCAGAGAGCAGAAGCCCTAGCAATTTACACTCTTGTTATCTCCTTTACTTTTATTCACATAATCTCATAAATATTGTGTTCCAAATTGTTAAACATTGACTTTGAAAAGTCCAAAGTATTTCATGACTTTAATGTTAATGTTAGTTTTATAATCCAACAAATAATAATTATTTGAAACTACTAGAAATCCTAGAGTCACGTGGGAGAAGATGATAAACCTAATTTACAACTGGATGCACAATCAGAACCCGCCATAACTCCAACAAGTGAGCACTGTAGACGTGCTTAAGGCTACCACAGGCTGTGAGTGCTCTATGCTCTTTTATTATGAAGTCACTTAGTACTCACAAATTAACTCTTGCAAGGCTGTATTTCCTATCCTCATTGCAAGAACGCTGTGATATAAAAGGTTAAGTAATGTGGCTTCTGTTGTACTACTAGGAGGTATAGAGGGCCCTAACCCAGGCCCTCTGAATTGGGAGACACATCCCTGGAATGGAGAAGCACCAACATCTGTGAGCATTGTCCATGAGCTACAACTGCTCAGTGTAACACCCATGGTCACAAAGCTCAAGGTGTTGAATGTAGGCTTAAAACATTTTTTTAATTAAAAAAATTGAAATAGCAGCCAGGCGTGGTGGCGCACGCCTTTAATCCCAGCACTCGGGAGGCAGAGGCAGGCGGATCGCTGTGAGTTCGAGGCCAGCCTGGTCTACAAAGTGAGTCCAGGATGGCCAAGGCTACACAGAGAAACCCTGTCTCTAAAAACAAAAACAAAAGAAAGAAATTGAAATAGCAATCAAGAGGATGAAGTACATTCAGGTAAAGCAGCACAGGAGAATGAGTGAATCATAGTTCAGAGAACATTGATTCAAAAGAGCCAGGAAGAAATTTCCATGGGATATATGTTAGGTAAGGACAACAGATGAGACCAGGACAAAAGGGTAAGACGGGAGATTGGAACCAAACCACATGCTGCTGCCATGGAGGATGCACTGGTAAGCTTGTGATTTGAATGTAACAGAAAGGTGTTTCAATGTCGCATGCACTATGACAAGATGGCACAGGGTGAGAGCTTTATAAACACAAGACATTGATTTCTTACAGTTGTGGAAATTCAAGATCAGGGTCTGAGCATCGCTGTGTTCTGTTGTAGGACGTTGTCTGTGTTGCAGGCTTCCACATTCTCTCCAGACAGCTACACAGAAGGAAGAGCAAGAGACTTCTCTGACTTTTCTCTTATCAGTACAATTATCTCACACATCAGAACATTGCCTCCATGATCACCTTCTAAAGACCCTACCTTCAAATACTGTAAGCTTTGAAATTAGAATTTCAATATATACAATGTTTCAAGGGTACAGGAACATTACATCAACAAGGTATCTTAATGTATTTATAAACGTCACACCATCTGTAAGGTAGAAAATGAGTGGGGAGGAGGAAATAATCAATAAAAGGACAGAAGGCTATAGTATAAAATTCAGAGATAAATGATACTCGTTGAAATTAATGTGATGCCCGTGAGCCCATGCTTGCCTCTTGCCTGAGCCTTCTCATGAGGATTTGGTCCAGTTGGTTGTTCATTCTTCAAAGTCATAAAGACGCATGAATACTTAAAACTTCAGCAAACTCAGTCATACAATAAAATATATATTCTAATTCCTTATAAGCCTAATTAAAATAATATTTTATCATCTCAAACATCCATTATGCTTTTTTATTTCACATCATAGCTCTATACACTCAGTCTAAATACTTGTGTTTCTAAAATTTGGATGTTACAACCCTAAGCTAACCTTTGATGTGATGGTATTAGGTGGTACACTAGTCAGGGTTCCCTAGACAAACAGAACTGATAGATTTAATATTTATGTATGTATGGAATTTATTAGAATTGTTTACAGGCTGTCATCCAGCTAGTACAACATTGGCTGTCTACTAACAGAAGCTCCAATAATACAATAGTTGTTCATTCCACAAGGCTGATGTCTCAGCTGGTCTGCAGTACACATTAGACTCCCCCCAAAAAATATGCTTTAATGCCAGAGAAGATGTGGACTTGAAAGTGAAAGTGAGAGCAGACAGGCAAACAGCGCAAACTTCCTTCTCTCGTGTTCTTTATAGAGACACCAGACGGAGATGTGGCCCGTATTAATGGTGAGTCTCCCCACCTCAAAAGATTCAGATTAAAAGTGGTTCTTCCTACTTAAAAGGACTTAATTAAGAGGAAAAAAAATCTGACCAGGTGTGGTGGCGCACGCCTTTGATCCCATCACTTAGGGAGGCAAAGGCAAGTAGATCGCTGTGAGTTTGAGGCCAGCCTGGTCTACAAAGTGAGTCCAGAACCTCCAAGGCTACACAGAGAAACCCTATCTCAAAAAATAACCAAAAAGAAAAATGGGGAGAGGGGAGAAAAAATAAACAAATCCTCCATGGGTATACCCAGCCGGATAGGTTTTAGTTAATTCCAGATGTAGTCAGTTTGGTAACTAAGACTAGCCATCACAGGAGGTGTAGTCTTTATAATTAGACCATGAAAGCAGAATCCTTATAAGTGGGATTATGGCTTTTGTAAGAACAAACACAAATATTTGGCCTGGAGAGATGGGCAACTCAGCAGTTAAGAGCATTTCTTGCTCTGCCATAATGAGCAGAGTTCAGACACTGCTTCTGTGTGCTCTCAGCATTGAAGGTGAAGGAACTGGGGTAGGCATCACAGGTTTTTTAGATAGATGGTCCTTGAGCAAATTTACCTGCGGAAGTCAGAGAGTGACCCAATGGAGGTGGTGCAGAATGAAGGAATAGATGCAATATTTTCATTTTGCTTCTAGTTATTAGCTCAAGTAAGGAGTGAATGCTTCCTAGAAAAAGTTCCTGATACAAGATTTTTATACCAAATAATCATATGCTGTCTTACTCTGGGCTGCGAGTTTGCTGTGGGACCACTGATAAATTTTTTTATTGCACAAATGTAGTACTGTTAAATGCCATAGGCTAGTCATAAAATTCTTGATTCATACTTTACATTTTATGTAATAAAACGTGTACGACAAAATAAAACTTAAAGTAACTATGCTTAAATTATGTTTAATTAATTGATTAATCTATTATTTATAGAAATATTATAAATATCTTCCACTGTGAAGATGAAGGGGTGTTCAATGGGTTAGGCTTTTTATTTTGGTTTTTCTTTAGATTCATTTTCTGTGTGTAAGTGTGTTGCCTAAGGGTATATATGTGCACCGTGTGTGTCCCTGGTGCCCTATGAGGTCACAGGAGGCTATTAGATCCTCGAGAACTGAGGTTAAGGATAGTTGTGGACCATGTGGCTGCTGGTAGCAGAACCAGGAGTCTCTGTGGAAGCACTTGGCCATCTCTCCAGCCCTGAAGATGAGTTTTTAATTTTTCTCTGAAACTCTGATTTTTGCTCATTTATTTATAAAGCTATTGTTAGTGACATAGAAGACTAACAGTATATTTTAATCCTGTTTGTGAAAAAAAATCACATTTTTTTACTCACTGCAAGTAATTTTTCCACTAACATTTTGTCATCTTACAGTTAGCTTTTATGATGCTTATATAACTGAGGGACTTAGCTCCTGGCCAAGATCTCGTGCATGACTTACCGGAGCCAACCATGGGCCAGTGCAAGGCTTTGCCTGTATTAAATAAGCTATGTCACACAAAATTATGAAGGGCCATTGTTGTGGGCTGAGTTCCTCTACTGTGTCCCAGCAGACCAGACCAAATGTTAAAAAAGGAGTCAACTGTGTTAAGTGTAGTAATAATAATAATGATGATAACACTTTTTTAAAATCCCAAACTAGACCAGATTTTTCTGAAATCACAAACGTCCCATCGGCCTGAGTCAGCATAATTGCGACGGCATTCTCATTAACCCTTACCAAAGGCAACATATCAATCACTTCTCTTGACTACAAAGCCTGAGACAGTTAACATATAAGGAGACGAGGCTTATCTGGGCTAATGACTTCAGTTCTGGACTGCCTGGCTTCGTGGATTTAAGTGCTCCAACACATCCCACATCCTGAGGGAAGTGGAGGATGCCGAGAACCATCTCACACAACGAGAAGCAAAAGACAGAAAGGGGAATCTTCCAGGGTTCCACTACCCCCTCCAAGAGCTTACCATATAAAGACCTCCCACTGGGACCCACCTTGTAAGGTCACCATGTCCCAATAATCCCATGAATCTACCATAAATCTTCAGCATTTGGGTACTCGGTCTTCAGTTGTTCCCGCTGTTCTGGGAAGTTTAGAAGACACGGTCCTGCTGGAGGAAGTGTGCCACTGAGGGCAAGCTCTCAGCTTGGTGTTCCAGATGCCACACTTCCCCACCATGATGGTAATAGACTCTTATTACCCCAGGAATTGAACTTGGTTAAGGTGTTTTTATTACATCAATAGAAAAATAAATAAGGCGCCATACTAGGGCCCATGCCTACACCATGTGTACCCTTGGGAAACCACAAAAGAACCAACTCTTAACAGTAACATGAAATGATCCGGTGTAAGCAGTCTTTATTGTTTGCTTCTGAGACAGAGTTTCTTTGTGTAACAGCTCTGGCTGTCCTGGACTCACTTTGTAGACCAGGCTGGCCTAGAACTCACAGACATCCACCTGTCTCTGCCTCTCCAGTGCTGGGATTAAAAGTGTGTGCCACCACTGACAGGCAGCCTTTTTTTTTTTTAATGCTGTTTCCTTGTTCTGACTTTTCAACACACCCTGCTCTACTATTGCCCAGTGTAAACCCCCACAGAAGCCCCCACTGCCCTAGAGAGGTCTGGTGGTGATGCACTCTGGTAATCAAGAGATAGGAAGAGCAGACATTTAAAACTGTCTTTGGCTATTTAGTGAATTTGATTCTGGCCGAGGCTGCCAAAATTCAATTAAGAGCAAAAAAAAAAAAAAAAAAAAAAAAAAAAAAAAAAGAATGAAAGTTGTTATGAATTCACAGGTCATAAATAATGATAGTTCAATTTATAAGCAAATTTGTCTTAGTTTTAGCTTTGGTGAGTCACATGACAAAGTAAGTCATTCAGGAAGTGAGTTGTACATAATTCAGAAACGAAGGGCTATCTGGAACTGTGGAATGAAGCTATTATTAAGATTAGTCAAGTTGGCTCTTTTGTGTGGTTACATAGTGAGACTGTCCTTGCTTGTCTTGGGGATTTTTGAGCAATCAGGAAAGACAGAGGGCAAGCCACATGGAGGGGACAATGACAGCTTTATACATCTGGGATGGGGGAAGCTTAACACTGGAAGTTGACTGAACAGAATCTCGCCTGAATATTTTATAGGGCCCTTGGCTATTTCTTTTCCCCTACTGGTACCATTTAGATATCTGGCTCCACCCACATGCCTTTTAGCCATTCTTCCCACAATGCATTTGGTATAAGAAGCAGCCTTCTCAGGAAATGCGCTTTCTAATTCCTAATATAGCTGTACCCATCTAGCTCTCCTTCAGTTGTACCACACTGAGATCAGAAAGAAAGATGAGTGTGTGACTTCTAAGTGTACCTTACATGGCTTGCATAAAGGTGTTGTGTAAAGACTAGGGCTTCAGGCCCTCGAGATGGCACTCTTGGATGCCGCATGAGAGAGAGCATCTCTGACTTCCACAGGTGCACCCCTCAACGCACACAACAAAAGTAGTAAAATGGAGTAAACATGAGAGTTTTATTATTGTTATTAATATCTTATTTGGATAGATCAAAAACCTCACCTTTTTGCTATTGCACACTCTGGACCGAGGAGAAAAAGTTAAAAGGTAGAAGGAATGTGTTTTGTTTTGCTTTGCTTTGTTTTGTTGTTTGTTCTTCACGAATTCCAGTACTGTGAGAAGCAGAGGAAACCGTGAGTGGATGAAGCCTTGAGTAATGTGCATTGTTGGCATGGGCATGGCCAGCCAAGAGCTCCAGGGACTCAGACCCATGGGAAATTAGGAAGACCGTTCCCAGCCTGAGCCAGGCTCAGAGGCATGACAACGCTTTCTTCTGAGGTCTGAGTACAACAGAGTGACCAGTGTGCACCAAAACTAGCAACCACGGCATCTTCCATCCAGACATTTACAGCCTGAGACTGCTCGCCTACTGACAACTCCTGTGGACGCCAGCCCCCCTCCCCCCTTTACTGATGATCTCTTTTGTGCTTTTCATTTCTTTAATCAAAGCCTCCATAACTCCAAAACCATAGAGCTGTTCTGATGCGTATTTCTTGGAATTTGTAGAAGTTTCAAACTATATGAAATTTTCTCCTCTGGGTACTAAAAAATACATTTCCAAATTCATTTTATCATTGTATAGTTAATTTCATCAAACTCTAGAATTCATGATAGGGGGAACAGACATGGCTCAGTGGTTAAGAGCAGTGGCTAAGAATTCGGGTTCTACTCCCGGCACCACAACTCCAGTTCCAGAGGATCTGGAACTCTTGTGGCCCCTGAAAGCTCCTGAATGAATCCTGTGCACAGACAAGTGCCCACACATGCCCATAAAAATTAATCACATAAATAAAGATTTCAAAATAAATTAAAATAAAGTTCACCATAACATTGGTATTTATAGATGTTTTTCTGCCACATTGATCTGTTTGCTCCTTTTTGCTGTAATATTAATATTTAATATTACGATTATTAAAATAATTTCTTTATTATTTTTTGTATTTTAATGAGTTTTAACACTTACTTTTACTAAATAGTTAATTATTAGCTTATTAGGGGCTGGATCTTAGTTCTGTGGAAAATCTCTTGTCTGGTGTATATTAAGCCTGTATTTAGTTCCCCAACAGTGTGAAAAATAATACTAATTTCATCAATGACCCTAAACACAGAGAGGGCATCAGGTATACAGCAAGGGAATGCGAGGGCAGTATAGAGTTGATAATATTAATAATAATAATGCATCTGTTTGATTCATTAACTGTGACCAACATACCATGAAGAAAACTGGCACTTTTTTTTCATACATGATCTTAGTCTGATAACACTGTCAGGATTCTTCCTAGGGAATAGTTTTTCCAGCTTCTAATGTTCTTTCAAAAAGCAATAAATCACGTCATCATACCTGTTCAAACAACACTTACTACATGTGTATGCATAACTCAGATGCATACATTTATTGTTTCTCATATTTCTGATAGTCTCAAATCATTGTGGGGATTAGTCGTTCTTTGAATATTTGATAAGATTATTCATTAAACTGCCCATGCAACTCCTAAGAGATAGACTTAAATACCCAATTGCTTTAAAAAGAAATTATCAACTGAATTAAACACTTTCTTATGGGAAGCCAATTTTGTTATTTCTCATAAAACAAAAAGTTAGTGTAGATTTAAGTCAAACTATGAAAATATTCTGCTGTTTTCATCAAGTCAATATGTCCGTTTATGGTGATTACTGGCTGTTGATAAGCACTCGTTCTTGTCAATAGATCAATAAAGGGCACGCCATGATTTGAAATCATTACAAACTTTTTAAATGTAAAAGTACTTCTAGAATCTAAAAGACGACAAAAATTTTTTATCAGATCCCAATGATAAGCTAAAATAGTTAGATATCTTATTCAAAAAACTGTTTCTGACCATGTATCCTCAGAGTCTAAGGGAAATATACCATTGAGTTTTTTTAGCTATGTCCCACTGGTCCTTCTGTCTGGACAGAACAGCAAACTTGTCTAATTGCTACAGTGGAACGCATATTCCCAACGGCCTCAGTGAAGGGAGTAGAGCATTTTTAGTTCTCCAATCTGTGTTTTATGAAGATTTTAGATATAAATTGTCTTTACTGCTGCAGTATCTTTCTTTAGGAGTCTTTGGGTCACCTCCCAGACTCCTGGTGTGGAGCATGTGAAGCCCACACAGGGCTTCAGGACTGCTCCGCCAATGAGGGAACTGACTTCATGAGAATCCTGCTCTGTGCCTGGCCCAGCGTCCTTGAGAATGTAAAGACCCTGAGGTCGGGATGCAGATGGGAACAGTGCATCTCTTTGGTGACTGGTTGCTCACTACACTGACCATCTTGTAAGATTTCTTCATGCAGGTTGTAAAGTGACGTCACAGAAGAGAAGATCCTCAAGAGCAGAGACCACTGGCAAGCTTCCTAGGACTAGACCTAATTATCAGAAGAGGAAAAAGGATCCAGAACAGAGAAGAAGAAGAAGAAGAAGAAGAAGAAGAAGAAGAAGAAGAAGAAGAAGAAGAAGAAGGAGAAGGAGAAGGAGAAGGAGAAGGAGAAGGAGAAGGAGAAGGAGAAGGAGAAGGAGAAGGAGAAGGAGAAGGAGAAGGAGAAGGAGAAGGAGAAATAAATGCTGACATCACTTCCTTATGGATTAGAAGAGGCAAGTAGTAAACAGATCCCTCATTGCTTTCTTTTCTAAGAGTAAACTAATAGTTTCTCTTATTGTGGCTTACTTATCTATCAACCATAAAACCGTGTCTGACAGCTGTGCTCGCCTGTGCTATTATGGATGTCTGGTCCTCTGAAGTGGCTAGGGAAGGACGAGAGAGATGGTAGAATGGAGTATAATGGCAGCAGAGTCGGCCTAGATGGTCATGAAGCAATAAACAAATTCATACTTAGGAGTCTCCAAGCGTTAGAACTCAGAGCCAAGGCTACCGTACAGAAGGTCAAGACAGCAAGTCCTAGGGTGCTGCTGTGTGAGTTCAAGGTCAACGAACCAGCAAGGATTTACATAAGATACCATACTCTCCTCTTTCTCTCAAATACAACCCCGCCACACACACACACACACACACACACACACACACACACACACACACACACACCACATACACTTTAACTTTAAAAAATCAAGAATTCTGCACACCCATCAGCTACAGATGGTGATCCCAGGAGCACAACTTTATACTAAAATTCCCTAACTTTCAAGTTTATGTATCATGAAAAGTATATTAAATAGCAATGTTTTGAAAAGTTGGAGATGAGCTGGGCATGGTAGCTTACTCATGTAATCCTAGTACTTAGGAGGTCAAGGTAGAAAGATTGTCATGAGTTCATAGCCAATCTGGGCTACATGGTTAAGTCCTAAACTAGCATGAGTTACAGCGGGAAACCCTGTCTCAGAAAGATAAGAGCCCCGCAGAGATGGCTCAGTGGTTAAGGGTGTTTGTTACTCTTCCATGGGACCTGAGTTCTGTTCCCAGTACCCACAAGGAGGAGTTCATAATTGCCTATAGCTCCAGATCCAGGAGATCTGAATGCCACAAGCATCTACACGTGCATACACACACACACCCTTGCACACGCGCATGCGCACGTGCACACACACACACACACAAACACACAATCATACAACTAAAAGGAGAAATGACTTTTTTAAAGTAAAGTAAAAAATGTTACAAGAATCTAGACTCCCCAAGATGCTTTGTACTCTTCTTGGAGCACAATTAACCTCATTATTACCCAAAAGTTAGGCTTTCCATTTTCCTTCCTGTGTACACACCTCATGCGACGTCTGTACAGCGGCCAGAGACAAACCCAAAGACCTTCTCTTCTTCCCGAGAAATGCTCCTGGCTGTGGATTCTCTTTCTAGCACGGCTTACCCACCTAGACCCTTAGTACCTGATGCTGGGTCATAATTAGTAGGAGGGGAGATTATATTACTGACACTTGCTCACTGACTATACAATGTATATGATATATCTAAACTTCTGACTTCGTTCAGCATGCCCACATATCACCGATAAAGATTCAGATTAGTGACTATCTTTAGAGAAAACTCTGAGCACATACTACTCAGTACATCTAAAGAAAACAGGGGCCCAATAAGCGAAGAGAACCAGTAGTGTATACTACACTCACTCTGTGTATCCCTCTGCTGCCTGTGATACGTATTCTACCTGCAGCTGTTGCTTGGAGGTATTTGTAAATTTCATCTACAGGGGTAGTAGTTAAGCTGCAAAGTGCCTGTTGCACATAAAGGCCTGGACTCAAAACCCAACACTACAAAAAGAAATGATCCCTGGAGATTTTACATTTTGACCACATTTATTTATTGCATTGGTGTGAGTGTGTACATTCCACACGTGTCACAACATGCGTGTGGCGGTCAGAAGACAACTTGTGGCAGTCAGTTCTCTCTTTCCAGCATGGGAGGGTTTTTTTTGGTTTTTGGTTTTTCATCGTCTTTAAATCCAGAAATTTTAGACTTAATGAATACTGGTGTATCCTTTATTTGCCTTAGAAAGCCAAGTTCTGGAGACAATTTGAAGGAACCATCAAGTGAAGTGCTCGGAGTCCTCTGCTCTCCTTAGTGAAGCCCAGTACTGCAGCTGGAGGCCTCTAATTAAAACGTGTTCTTTCTGGCTTAGCACCTTGTGATTTGATACTCAGACAGGCCTGTGTTCAACTGCCACAATTAAAACTTCTAGCTGTATACACATTGGTACATTGCTTACCATCTGTGTCCTATTGTGAGTCTTGATAAACATTTTTCTCCCACAAATCTATACATCAACGAGGTCAGTTGCTATCTATTTTAATAATTATTATATCACTAAGATGGAACACATGTTTAATGTGTAACAGGAGATTGATAAATATTTGATGAATATTTATATTTATCAATATAAATCTGCTCATAAACTGAATTGTATATTTGTAGGATACTATTGATTTCTCTGACCTAAGGCTGTATCAATACTTAACCTGCAGAGACCTTTTGAAGTCATTCAGAATGTAACTTCCACACAAGGCTTTCTTCTCTGACCTCTTACAGTTGTAACTAATTTGAGCTGACCAAGACCGGTTAGTCTTTGCTGCTCTCTCTGCTCCCTGTACCACAGGACAGAGCCTCCTGCTGATAACCGGTAACACAGACCTGGCATGTCCTGTTTATCATAGTCACCACAGGTAGCTGTAACATTGTTTATCATGTGCAAGACACTTTACAAATATAAATAACGGTGTGGAAACATAGCAGCATGTGTGAGACACTGTATCAAGGTGGGTCTTTCCCTCTGACCGGACTCTCCGTGGTGCTTTTTATACTCACATGCCTAGAAATGATGGCTTTTGCAGAAGGAACTAGTCATGACTACTAGTTAGCATAGTTACTGGTGGGACCATAAAGTCCTTTACCTGGAAGAGACCTGGCACTGAAAGCGCAACCTTACAAAATAAAGTAATGAACTTGTGGTTTAATTTAATAGGCTGTTGAACCAAATTCTTCTGGCTTCTGCCTCACGTTCTGTGCTTAGGAGCCTGAGAAGAACTCTTCCAAACACCAAGTGAATGTGTTGAGTAACAACTCATATGTCAAGCCATTGACTTGTCTTTGTCTTAAATTATCTGATTTAGGCCATTTCTTTGACATGTTCAAAGGAACCTAAAGCTTTCATGTCTTCTATTATGTCATGCAACCAAAGAGACGCTTGGTTCCTGTGAGTACTGAATGGATTTAGAGATTTCCAAAATCTAGGTCCACAGCTTTGGATTAGCCTCCATTTTTAAATATGCAAGAATGATTTCCCTGGATTTTTTTTTTTTTTTTGTTCTGTTTATTTTTTGACAAATAGCTCTCTCTTCATGGAAAAGGCCTGTTATTTTTCAAGGTAACATAATGGAACTCTCCAGCAATGTATTAAAATCTCTAATTCAAGCTTATTTGGGAATGTTTGTCATTTTAAAATTCAAAGATAAGGCAAGTCATGGCCGTACACGGCTTCTTGCCGGGCTCTCAGGGGCAGAGGCAGGTGGACCTCTCAGTTAGAAGCCAGCCTGGTGTATAAGGTAAGTTCCAACCCAGCTAGGGCTACACAGTGAATTCCTGTCTCAAAAAAATTCCCATGAAAGTAAGTGTATATTTATAAGAAAAGAAAGATAAGAATTTTATAGGAAAGGTAAGATAGAATTTATCACATTCAGAAAATTTTATATATTGCTGTGGATTCAACGGGCAAATAACTGAAGGGTCGTGCCTTCTACTCCAATAAATAAAATTAAATCAGACATTACTCCTGGTTTCATTATGCCAAAAGCAGCTTTTGAGCTTGGTTGGTAGACTTTTATAGAACCTGTGACACGCTAGTTCAATGATGAAATAGAATGTTTTCTCAGATACAAAAAGCAAGTAGGCATGAAGAATTTACACACCTCTCCACAAACAATTTCACGCTGAAACAGTGTATCTCTTTGATTCAAATACTTGCCATATATTTAAGAGAAAGGGCACAATAAAATAGGCACATCCAGCCAGGTGTGGTGGCACACGCCTTTAATCCCAGCACTCGGGAGGCAGAGGCAGGTGGATCTCTGAGTTCGACGCCAGCCTGGTCTACAAAATGAGTCCAGGCCAGCCAGGGCTGTTACACAGAGAAACCCTGTCTCAAAACTCCCCACCCCACCCCCACCCCCTGCCACAAAAAAAAAAAAAATAGGCACATCCATAGACTATTCAGATATCTAATACACATGAAATATTGACAGTGACCAACACCAAGAAAGAGTAACACTGTGAAGGAATTACCAAATACTGTTTTTTGCAGAAATTTAAAACTAAAGAAAACTCTGATACAATATTGAATAAAAGAGAACTCAGACATGGAGCTTCAGAGCTGGCTCAGCAGTTAGGAGCCAGGTTGCTTTGGTTCCCAGTATCCACTTGGCAGGTCACAGTTGTTTGTAACTCCAGTCGCAGGGACCTTATACCCTCTTCTGAACTCAGAGGGAGCTGACATGGATAGTGCACTCACACACACATGCAGACAAACATTCTCTCTCTCTCTCTCTCTCTCTCTCTCTCTCTCTCTCTCTCTCTCTCACACACACACACACACACACACACACACACACACACACACACACACACCCCTCCAAAAATAAAATCAGATGGTAAACTTTTAAATATACTCTTGTTTAGGGGTGTGTTATATGTGCACCTAAGAAATGGCTGAAAGGATATGCATCAATAATGAAGTCGTGGTCTATTCTGAAGCATCAGCCATCTTTTCCTGTTCTTTCTACACAACTGTATTGTTCAAATATTCTATACTGCTCTGTACATCTTTGGTATCCAAAAATACAGAAACTAGGCCAATGAGAAGATTTTCTCCCACAGGTGTTGTGTAGGTCTTCTCAAGATGTTGAAATGTGTAACTCTTCGGGGTCTTGTCCCTCTGCAGATGACTTAGCTTGCCTCTCAAGAACTTGATGTATTTCCCATGGCTTTCCCACAGGCGTGTACCGACCTTTGATGCCATGAGCAACCAGAGCTGCCAGGAACAGTTCATCTTGCTGGGCTTCTCGGACAGACCCAGGCTGGAATCTATCCTCTTCGTGTTTGTCCTCATCTTCTACCTGGTGACTTTAGTAGGCAACATCGTCATTATCTTAGTTTCCCACCTGGAC
Source organism: Acomys russatus (assembly GCF_903995435.1). NCBI lineage: Eukaryota > Metazoa > Chordata > Mammalia > Rodentia > Muridae > Acomys > Acomys russatus. The sequence goes on along the minus strand of NC_067139.1, from coordinate 7,676,353 downwards.
CCCAGCCTCCACACGCCCATGTACTTCTTCCTCACCAACTTGTCCTTCCTCGATCTCTGCTTCACCACCAGCTCCATCCCCCAGTTGCTCTTCAACTTAGGAGGCCAGGACAAGACCATCAGTTACATTGGCTGTGCGGTCCAGCTGTTCATGTTTCTAGGGCTAGGAGGCACTGAGTGTGTTTTGCTGGCCGTCATGGCTTACGACCGCTTCACGGCCATCTGCAAGCCCCTTCACTACTCAGTCATTATGCATTCTCAGCTCTGCTGGAAGTTGGTGTCTGTGGCCTGGAGTGTTGGGCTCCTCAACTCCCTGGTCATGTCTCCCGTGACCATGAAGCTGCCGCGATGCGGGAGGTGCCGGGTGAGGCACTTCCTGTGTGAGATGCCAGCTCTGATAAAAATTGCCTGTGTGGACACTGTGGCTGTGGAGAGCACTGTTTTCATTTTATCCGTGATAATTGTGCTGGTACCCTTGACTCTCATCCTCATTTCTTACAGCTACATTGCTCTAGCCGTGATGAGGATCAAGTCCGCCTCAGGAAGGAGGAAGGCTTTCAACACGTGTGGGTCCCACCTCACTGTGGTCTCCTTGTTTTATGGGAATATCATCTATATGTACATGCAACCAGGACATAATGCTTCTCAGGACCAAGGGAAATTTCTTACCCTCTTCTACAACTTGGTGACGCCCATGTTAAACCCTGTCATCTACACACTGAGAAACAAGGATGTGAAGGGAGCACTAAAGAGGCTCATGACTAGGAAGTAAGGTGAAAGAGCTTTCCCTAAAGTTGCTCTTTTCACTTACTCAACACAAAAATATAACTAGTAGAATGGAAGCTTAAAACTCATCCGAACACTTTTTCTTGTCCAATAAAACCCCCAGTGGTGAGGCCGGAGAGTGTGTGCTGTACAACCTCAGGTAGATGCTAATTATTCCCTACATGTCAGGTAAGATCTCATCTATAGAGCACCTTGTGCTGACATGCCAAACATGTGTCCTTTGCCCTTCTAAGTTGGCTACATCTGCTTAAAACAGCAAATTCATGAGTCAGTGGTATGGATGAATGGATTACGACAGAAGTTAGACGGTGGCGGGAAATCACATTGATGACTCTTCTCATTACCCATTTGTGTACTGTTTGATGGTGGAACTGAGCCAATGGAATCCCACAACACTTACTTTTGTCTTCTATTAACTATAAATTTCACTGCATGGATAAGATAGAACATCTGTCTAAATGTGGCCCCTAGCATCATTTTAAGAGACAGCTGTATAAGTGTCCCACCCTAGCATTCAGTAAGACTAAGTGTTGGAGGCCAAGTTGAGCTATACAGAGAAAACCTGATAGAGATATGTTCTTAGATAAATTTATTTATTTGTATACATACATATGCGAGCATGTACACACCGCAGTATACATGTAGAGATTGGAGGATACCCTGCAGCATAAAGTTATTTTCTTCCACCACGTGGGTCCCAAGGATCAAACACTGGCCTTCAGGTCCAGTGGCAAATATGCTTATCCACTGCACAATATCCCAGCCCAGAATATTTTTTCCCATAATTTGTGAAATGGAGACAAGATAATCAGGAGGTCAGAATAAACCTGGCTCCATGAGCGCCTGCTTCATGAAAACAAAACAGAAAATTAAATACCGTGTCTTTGCTATGCTACATTAAAGTACTTATATAGTTTCCCAAGTTTGAAACGCAGAAATTCTAAGTTTAATAAGTATAGACCCTATTGTGTCATTAAAACTCCATGTTTGATTTTAATATGGACTTATATTTTAAAAATAAATAATCTACTTCATGTCATTTGATTTTACAGATTAGGAAGCAGCTACCCTAACACCACAAGTCACGATGCTAAGAATTTATCACAAGTGTTTTGATGTATGTGGGAGAGTTCTCATTCTTACGGTTTTGGTTCTAAGGCTAGCCTTGAACAGCTGAGCCATCTCTCCAGCCCAAGATGCCAATCTTTAAAAACCTATTTTATTTTATTTTATTTTATTTTTTGTTTTGTTTTCAACTTATATTTTCTTTTTTAATTTTCTTAATTTCTTCCTTCCTTTCTCTCTTACTTTTTCCTTCCTTCCTTCTTTCTTTCTTTTTTCTTCCTTTCTTTCTTCACTTTACATTCTACGCATAGCCCCATCCCTTCTCTCCTCTCAGCCCTATGCTCCCTCCCCCGTTTCTCAGAAAAGGGGAGCCCCACTTCCTATCCACTCCAGCTCATCAAGTCACATCAAGGCTGAGAGTGTCTTCTTTGCCTGTGGCCTAGAGAGGCAGCCCCACCAGGGGATCAAAAAGCAGAGAACAGTGTCTATGTCTGAGACAGCATCCACTTCCCTTACTAGAGGACTCACATGAAGTCTGAGCTGCCCAGGGGCTACATCTGTGTAGGGGGCATAGGTCCAGTCCATGCATGGTCCTTGGTTGGTGCTCCAGTCTTATCAAGCCCATCTGGGCCCTGGTTAGTTGGCTCTATTGGTCTTCTTGTGAAGCTCATGTTGCCTCCAGGACCTTCTGTCCTTCCCCCCACTTTTCCACAAGACTCTCCATGTTTTGCCCAATGATTGGCTGTGAGTCTCAGCATCTGTTTCAAACCACTGCTGGGTGGAGCCTCTCAAAGGACAACTATGCTGAACTCCTGTCTGCAAGCATAGCAGAGTATCATTAATAGTGTCAGGGGTTGGTTCTCTCCCATGAGCTGGGTTTTGGGTTGAGCCAGGCATTGGTTGAATAGTCCCTCAACTTCTGTTCTGTTCTCATTCTTTAAAAACCAATCTTCATTGAGGGACATTTTTAATATGGCAGCCATAAAAGTGAGTGTGAAAAGTGTGTGTGGAGTATACAAAGTAACAAGTGATTAATTTCTGTAATATATGGAAAATCTTAAGGTCTGATACTTTTCATACTAAGAGAAATATTTCTTATCTGCACCTATCACCTCACCGTTACCATCTTTAACACAAGGATCTAGGATGAAAAGAAGGCACAGCAGTTATAAGCATCTGCTGTTCTTGCCAACAGCATCGTTTGGTTCCAAGCACACACACTGGGCAGCTCACAGCTGCTAATATCCACTTGCAAAGGATGTGGTGCTTCCTTCTGGCTTGCATGAGCAGCCACATGAAGATTGTATGACAGACAGTCATACCAGCACACACGCAGACAAATAAAAAGTAAATATGTTAAGGAATTTTACCCTAATGAGTCTTTTTTTTAAAAAAAAAAACTATATTTCCATTAAAACCATTTCCAGCAGGTCAGTGAGTCTGAGGCTAGCATGGTCTATAAAACAAATTCCAGGAGAGCCAGGGATACACATAGAAACCCTGTCTTGAAAAACCAAAAATAAACAAATAAAGTCTTCAGTAGATATTACTGAATATACCTTTGACTTAATAAAAAATCTAAGTATTTTCTTTTTCTTAGAGGCATTGTTCTTCATAAAATGTTTATTAGATTGATATAATATAAATTTGCATCCCTTGTTAAAAAAATGGCAAGTTTAAACTAATAGAAAAACTCTTAAATTAATAGGAAAAAAAGGTTTTCTTGAATAAAGCTCAATAAGCAAAGTCAGTTTGGCTTTCAGGTCAGAAGATGTTTCTGTCTTTAGAGTGATTTAACGACCTCTCTACAGCCATTCGCACCCAAACGCCGGTCCTTGTGCCTTCGCATTTTGCCCTTATGCCAAAAACCTCCAAATCTAACCTGAACTCTAAATACACATTCCAAATACTGTGCGTTTCATCCCCAGACACTTTCTGGTCTAAATTTGACCTTTATAAACCCCACTGGGGTAATTCCTGTGTTCCATACCTTAGGTTGATCACTCACCACACTCACCTACAGCTCTCGCCTGTATGATGGTCTTTGTAACTCCATATGGCTGTGGGCACAACAGGAACCAGGAGGAAGAGATAAGAGTCTAACTGCTTGCATCATGTGATCATTTTCATAATAAAAATTAGGAGTAGGCATATGTTGGGTATCTCTGCCAGTGGTGGGCTAACTCATTTCCATTGCAGGATTCCAGATGAAGAAAAAGGCAGGAGCCAAAGTTTCTCTTTAAAACACAATTAAACGTTTTATCTGGAAAAACAAAACAAAACATGTGGAGCAGTTCATGACTTTATCTGTCATCTTTGCATTGGGAGATGCTAATCTTTAAACTGTTTCAGCTTTGTGTGTGTGTTACTGAAGAGACATCAAAAGGCATTGCTAATGTGAATTTTTCTATATCCTTTCTATTGGAGGAAGAAGATAAATCAAGAAAAACATGTTGCTCTCTGTACGATAAGTTCGAATGTGGTGTGTGTGGTTGCTTTGTGTGTGTGTGTTTGTGTGTATATTATTTGTGTGTGTGTGTGTGTGTGTGTGTGTGTGTGTGTGAATTTGTGTGTGTTACTAGTCACTGAACTATGAGCCTCATTTGGGATAGGCAAACACTACCACTAGATTATATCTTCAGGTTTTTTGTTTTTTTATTTGGGATATGTCTTCACTAAGCTCAAGGCTGACCTTGAACTTGCAATTTCCCTGAGTAACTGGAATGACAGTCCTGCTTACCTGGATTTGACTTATAAAAGTCGAAAATTTCCAAAATGTACATAAGTTAGACCAGAAAATGTCTGGGATGCACTGCATGGTATTTGGAGTGAGGTTAGACTCCAGCTTGCATTTGGAGGGTTTCAGCACAACGAGAAATGTGCCTACTGAGTGTTCTGTCCTATGTACCTGTACCACCATGCCAAGCTTCTCCAGAGAACTCCAACTGCACATTGTCAAACTGTCAATGTTGGTATTTGTGGTACAACTCACACTATGCGGTCTGAGAAGTCTAAACAAAGAAAGTTCCAAGTCTAAACAAACAAAGTCATGTGTAAACAGATTTTATTTATACAGAAAAGCGTTATCTTCAGAAAGCATTCAGAGCCTTATCAGTAGCTCCCCTTTAAAAGCCAAATAAGAGGACTGCTGTGATGGGTCAGTGGTTAAGGACACTTGCCTCCAAATCTGTCACTCTGAGTTGATTCCCTACAACCCACACAATGGAGAGAACAGACATCTGCAATTTGTCTTCTGGCCTCCACAGGTGCCATGACATGCACGCATACAAAAAATAAATCTATTTTTTAAATGTTTAAAACCAATCCAGAATAATATCTTGAACAAGAATCAATCCCAAACTCCTTTTCACCAACTAATCCTGCCATCTCTCTTTATGCATTCTTCTCTCTTTGGGTGTTTTGTTTTCCTTGTTGCCCTGTTGGGCATTGAACCCAGAGCTGGTGTGTGAGGTTAGACCAGTAGCACTGAGCCTCAACTCCTGCTCAGTTCTTGGGGTTGTTTGTTGTTTGGATGGCATTGTTTTTGATAGCATCCCACTGTGTAGCCCAGGTCGCCCTGGTATGCACAGTTCTGCAGTTCAGCCCCCTTAGTGCTGGAGTTTCCAGGCAGGAATTGAGTACTTATGTGACTTATTTTAGATCTTGCTTAGCAATTACTGCTGTGACTCCTTTGAGGGACTTGTTCAGGCACTGTTGACTTGACTTAGATGAAGGGATGGTTCATGGAGCAAGCAGACATCTAACTGAATTCTTAAAGTTGAGAGTCCCATAGATGAGGAAGGAAGAAAGTGTGTGGACTTCTTCACAGGGCTGTGCAGAGAGGGACAAAGATCATTTCAGACAGAAAGAGCACCCTGCACACAGTGTGATTGCAGTAATCCAGTGAGCAGGGTCTTGGGAGCCTCAGGCTTTAACTATAAGACAGCAGCTTCACAGCCCCAGCCCATTGCCTGTCTCCTTCCAGCCTTCCTGTCCAGGGATTCTCAAGTAAAGACATTACCATGGCTATGGTCTCCATTCTGAAATCAGGGAAGATCTTCCAGTTCAGTTGAAGGAGAAATGTACATTATCATTTTTATAGAGTAAAAAGAGTCCTTAAACTATGGATAAGTAAATCAACAAAGTGTTTTGGGTTTTTTTTTGTTTGTTTGTTTGTTTTGTTTTATGTTTTTTGGGTTTTTTTTTTTTGTTGTTGTTGTTGTTGTTGTTTTGTTTGGTTGGGTTTTGCTATTGCTTTGGGGTTTACTTGCTTATTTGGTTGGTTGGTTTTGAGTCCTTGTCTTATCCAGCTCAGGCTGGCCTGGAACTCCTGACTCCCCTGACTCCACCTCCAAAGCAGGATCAGTGACCTGTGCCACCATGCTTGGCATCATTATTTTTCAGGTTTTTTTAAAATGAAATTTTGTCATTTGAAATAGTACGGATGGAACTGGAGATCAGGAAGTGAAAGGGCCAGAGGCAGAAAGGTGAGCACTGTAAGAAAAATGCAGAATCCAGAAATGGTGTTTTTATAGAAATGGAGACTAGAACAGAGTGGCCACCAAGGACTTGTCAGAGGCAGGACTTGTGAGAGACAGATAGAGCAGAGGGTAATGAGAGGACATTGGTCAGTAAATTCAAAGTTACAATTAGAGGGAATAGCAAGTCCCTTGACTGAAGGACATCTAGGTTGTTTCCAGATTCTGGTTATTACAAATAAGGCTTCTGTGAACACAGTCTCCCTATTCAGATCTAGCCAATGGGCAGCACCTTCTCCAGTCCTGTGGAGAATAGGAACTGCCTCTGACATGAACTCTGGTGCCCCCTATTTGACTGTTTCCCCTCGGTCGGGAGGCCTGGTGGCTCTCAGAGGAAGGGGAAGCAGGCTATCCAGATGAGACCTGATAGGCTGTGAACATATAATTGGGGAGGAAATCCCCATCTGTCACTGGTCTAGAGAAGGAGAATAGGGTGAAAAAGAGAAGAGAGGGAAACAGGAAGACACAAGTGAAGGAACAACAATCAGGATGTAATCTGAATAAACTATTTAAGTTTTAAAAATTAGAGGGAATATGTCCTGGTTTTCTGTTACAAAGAAGGGTAATGACAGTTAATATTAATATATTCAAGATATCTAGAGAACGAGAATTCAGTTGATCTCATTACTATGTCTGATCAAGATTTGAGGTGATAAATATGCTAATTACCATTGTTTGATCATTGCGTAATACACAGACATTGCAGCCCATATATATCTTGTCAATTAAAAGTAAAATTTATGGACTGGGTTCAGCCCATAAAGTGCAAACATACGGACCTGAGTTTGTATCCCCAGGACCCACATACAAGAGCTCCCAGATCCAGAGAGACAGACAGGAAGGCACCTGGGCCTGTCAGCCAGCATCTTGCCAAATAAGTGAGCTCCAGCTTCAACGACAAACCCTGTCTCAAAAAAACTAAAGTGGAGAACAAGTGAAGACGACACTGGGTGCCAACTTCTGCCCCAACCCTGCACACACATAGAATTCAGGCAGGCATTGCGGTGTTCAGTAATAATCTCAGCTACTCAAGAGGCTGGGGCAGGCGAATCAAGAATTCAAGGTCAGCCTGGGCAACTAGTGAGACCATTTCCAACAAGAAAAAAAAAAAAAATTAAAGTGCTGTGGTATCACTTCATATGAGAGCACAGCCCTAACACTCACAAAGCCCTGGCCTCAGTCCCCAGCACCAAACATAATTAGAATAAACCAATAAATATTTTGACATTTGTGCTGAGCAAAGAAAAAAAAAAAAAAAAAAAAAAACACAGGTAATTCTGAACCCAAAAAATGACAGAAAGAAAAGCAAGCTGTTAGCAAATAACATGACTTTTTGAAGGATGGGAAAGCACTGACATCAGACTACATCGAGTGTCTGCTCTGTGTGACAGGAAAGGTGTTAGAAGCATCACTGTAAGAACCAGGACCAGAGTAACATGCATAGAAATAATGACAATGGGATTTTTGTTGGGAGGAGAAGTGTACGAGTACTATTGCTTCTACTGAGAATCATAAGTCACTGGGTGAAGAGACCAAAGACAAACTGAATTGCGCTGGACACAGTGGTCCAGACCTCAGACCTCGCACTGCAGTGCTCTGACAGGGTGAGACAGGAGGATTCCCATGCATTCAAAGTCAGCCAGGACTCTATGTAAGAAACTGTCGTTTCAAAAAGAACAAAAGCGATCGGGTGGCTTTGATTCTATTCTTCTTGTCTGTTTCCTTAGTTTGACGGCTTGAACTTAGAGCCTCGTCGAACACGTGCTCTAGCACAAAAGTTCACATCCAGCCCCCTTTTTATATCGTTCTGATACGAGCTACATGAACATATTTTTGGCTGTGGATATATGGTTGGTGATGGTAGAGAGTGGACCAGGTATGACTGACTGGCAAGGTCTCAAAAAATGCTGGAAGACAGTGCAGTTGGTAGCACCATCAAAAACTTACTGGATCAATAGCACAAGCACTAAGTAATATGGGGTAAAGAACCAGATTTTTATACTTGAGGACCTCTTTCCTTTTATGCAGAAAAAACATTTCTGAAAGAGTTTAAAGGTTGACCCCTGAAGTGCAAACAATTACTCTAGATATGTCAGATAGAAATGGAACAGAGGAGATAGGATAACCACTAGTTTGAAAGGAAAAGATGGATTCTCTGTCGATGTCACCTCTCCTGAGCCTTCCGCTTTAGCTGCTCCCTGGAGGCCATCAAGCTCTGGATACTTGAATACCGGCTAATGAGTTACAGGGGGCAAGACACTCTTGGGACCACTGGAAAACAAGCACATCCCGATGCATCTCACTCCCCTAAGTGATCCTGGATCTTGGTGGCTCATAAAAAGATTCCCTCCAATACAAAATTGGCCCTTTTATTCATGGCCAGATTCATATTCAACTCCTGTTTGGTAGTTGGACTCTAAAATGTTTGGCCAGGCTTCCTGGGAAACCCAAAGGGGTGACAGAGGTTACGCCAACAGTAACTTTTGAAGAGGTTGCTATCAAATTCGAAGGCCTGAGTAGCATTTGATCATTGTCCATTTTCAAAGACCATCCAAAGGACAACATACTTGAAGCATACTTTCAAGTGAAATTTACATGAACTCTAAGAGTTCTATTTGACCTACCCCATCACGTAGCCCTGCCCTGCAGTTCCTCAGCCAAGCTCAGAGACTGGTAATCTCAGAATGTGCCATATTTGAAGATGTTATTTTATTTTGCCTGATATTAAATCTCAACTCAATACCAATCTCTGGAGCTCAAAGGCCATCTTTCTTCTTCTAGAAGGCAGCTGGATGTCTGCAACCTTTGTTACTTGTCTGCAGAAGAGTCCATATTTTTGATCCAACACGGCTCGGTTGCTCCCCAAGCCAGCTAAGGTTGTTCTTTTTGCTTTTAATTTAGACCCAATAGTATCCTTAGTGCTACCTGGAGAAATAATATCAGTACATAACTTTATTAATGGAATAATTTCTACACTAGAAAAGGAACTTGATTTCCAGATAATAAGATATCCTTGCATGCAAGAAGTAAAAGGGTATAAATATTTTCTATTCCATTCAAACTAAACTCCATGGGGAAACTTCACGGGTCTTAGAATGTGCACTCTGTATTGATTTCAGTATTTCAGTTATAGCAAAGATGTGTTTATGAAAAGATTTGGCTGGGTGTCCCTGGCAAGTGACTTTCATAATATGTGCACCAGAAGAAATAAATACTATCTAATTCATAGTGTCAGCAGTGGTCATGGTCAGTGTATCTCATTTATGAACTAATACCTTCAGCTTTCTTCTTCCACTGCTCAGTGGGAGTGAGTGTATAATTAGAAAGCACTGCAACTTGACATATGTAACTAAGGTATTTTCATGGGTTCACACTTTCCTGCCCCAGAAAAAGCCCAACAGAAATCAATTCTAAACTCTGCTCACTGTCTTTGAATTTCTAGATAAGATAACATTATAGTTAACTTAGTTAGCCTTAATCCAATATAACCACTAGACTTACAAGACAAAAAGAAAATGCAGTTCGACATGAAGACAGAGGTTGAAGCTCCACAGGTACAAATGACAGAACTCTAGGGAGTGTCAGCAAACCACCAGAAAGACAAAATGATGCAAAAAAAAAAAAAAAAAAAAAGATTCAAGTTTTTAGAGGTTTCCAGGGGATCCCAGCCCTCCTCATACCTTGATTATGGATTTATAGCCTTCAGAACCATGAAACATCACATTTCTGCCATGTTGAGTCCTCCTATTCATTATGGGCAGCCCTAGAAAAACACATAAAACTATATGGAAATATATCTTGAAATAGCCTATGCCAAATTTATTGTGTCTTATGATTACAACGAATTACATACATCTCATCAGAATGTATGCATTTCTTGATTCCGATTATCTTCTGTGGAATACTAGGAACAAAATCATCTGAACAACATGTTCTAGAGTAATTTAATGAGCCATTTAAGAAAATAATAGAAAAATAAGGGGCTCTACTAAAATGCTTTAAGAGGCTTCAGCTGGACATCATGGTAGGCAGAAGATGCTACTTCTTTTTTAAAATATCTTCGTATATATACATGTATATTATTACACATATATTAATAAGCTACATACAGCAAGAAGAACCGCAGAACAATCAGGAATTCTATTAATATTACACTCCTAATGCTTTGGCTATTTGTATTTGGTAACCTTGAAGAAAACATCTTTCCTATCTTGGTGAGTCTAAAATTCTGAATGTAAATCAATATCTATCCTATCTCATCTCTAGCAACTTAAAACATCTATCTAGACCTAGAAACATCTTAACTCCTAAACAAATAAGCATAATTTTAAAACTACCTATCTGGTCTTCAACCCCATCAGAGACTTGAGAAGGAACAAAATTAATTAGCTGAGTAAACAGGAAGTGCAGGTTAGCAGCTTGAAAAGTGTAAAAAAAAAAAAATGACACACTTTGCTGCCTGAAGAGTCACACAAAACCCTCTATAACGCTGACATTTAAAGGTAAGTGCCAACAGCGTTCACCAAAAATCAATTCTTAGGTTCACATTGTGTTTAGAATTCTGGATGTCTTGAAACGACTCCATTAATCTGAAAGAGAAAGAAATTATAAACCTGTTGTCACTGGAGAATGTGTTTTTGCTGATGAGTTCTTGATTGAGATAGGATGTGAGAGCTACTGAGCCTGCCCAGCTTTCAGTGAAGAATGAAAAGGCAGTGACACTGTCCCTTCTCTTCGGAAAGAGAAACAGCTGGGAAACAGGCGTGGGCATGCAGACTTTAAAATCTCAAGACTTATTAGTGGCAGATTTATACTTAGAATGCAAGCATTTTGCTCCCGTTTTATTGGATTTTAGAAGTAATCCCAAATTATTCTTTTTGTCATGACAGTACCTGCCACTAAAGAGTCACTGACGAGAGTCAGGGAGCCAAGAGGCCAACAAGAAAGGCACAGTAGACAAAAGGTAAGGTATCTCCTCTACCAGCCAGAAACCTTGCAAATAGAGAGATCTCATTTATAAAGGATTAACAGAGCTCAGTAGGATTCCACACAAAGCAGTAATAAAAACACAACGTAACCTTGACTATGCGCAATTGTTCATCAACATCCATCTCTAGTGTATGGGAAGAAATTGAAATGAAACCTCATCTTTCCAAACAGACTGAGCTTTGCAGGCACTGACCTTTCCCTTCTACAGGAGAACTTGCAACTACTGCTTAGCTATTATTGTTCATAGTTTCCCCCAAGACAGCTAAAACTTTCAGTAATGTTAACTTAGTTACCAATAATCTATGTCTATGTCTAAAGGCACAGCCTCATCTAGCCCCACTCATCCTTGGCTGTTCCATGCAACTGGAGATGGCTTTGAAAACCTAACCCTTCTACTCTCCGATTAGGTGCATGGACTACCATGGCGAGCCAGCCTATGACCATTTTTGAGATAACAGTTTTATTTTAATCTTTTTAAAATATTTTTTATTCTTTACATACACATTTATATTGTTACACATATATACAATAAACTACTTACAGCAAGATGAACCATGACACAATCAGGAATTATATACGTTACATTCTTAGTGTTTTGGCTATTTGTATTTTGAAGCCTTGAAGGAAACATCTTTCCTATCTTGGTGCATCTAAAATTCTGAATGTAAATCGATATCTATCATATCTCATCATTATCAACTTAAAACATCTATCTAGACCTAAAAACATCTTAACCCCTAAACAGCTAAGCTTAATTGTAGAACTAAACTATCTGGTCTTCAACCCCATCAGAGACTTGAGAAGGAATAAACTTGATTACCTGAGTATGCTGGGAGTGCAGGTTAGTAGCTTCCCAAATGAGAAGATGACAGAGACAGTTTGCTGCCTGAACAGTCACCCACAACTCTCTATAACATTGGAGCATCATCTTCAGCCTTCTGGCCCAATTTATCTGACAGACATATTTGTGAGGCATGAACTATTGAGGACTTGCTTACCCTGTCTTGGCAGAGTTTGGCTATCAACTCTGCATCCAATTAAGCTTTTTTTTTTTAATTTGCTCAAGAAATTTACCCAGATCCATTTCTTTTTATTTTCATGCCATGTTGTATTGAAAGCATTTTTAACTTTTTAAATTGTCATGAAAAGCAATTGGTTTCTTTGTGGCATCTTCACACATATATGTCATTGTATTTTGTTCTAATTCATCTCTCTCCTCTGCTGCTGCCCAGACCTGTTTGTAGGTAATAGCTGTGCTGCTGTTAGGGCTGGAGATGGAGCTCAGGGGTGGAACTGTTCAGCGTGCTGGAGGCCCTGGTATTATGTAGTATTAATTTGAATCATGGGAAGTCTGTAGAGGATGAAATGCATTGAGGGCTTCGGGAGCAGTTACTTAAATAGGGAAGATGGTTCTTTTAAGAAGCTGATATTAACGTTCAGCGTAATTTTTTAAATCATAACGTGAGAGAAAAGAACGAGCATTGGCCAGTCCCCAGCTCTTCATTGGATGGATGGCACCAATGAGGAGCCAAGCTTGGTACCCTGATACCTAAATCTACTTGCAGTAATGGCTTTCCAATCGTTAAAATTATTCTAGGTTATGGGACTTGTCCTTGTTCATTCGCATATGGATTAAAATGCATTGCTCTGCCATAAATTGCCAAATGCCATCTTTTCTATGTATTTTCAAAAAATAAATGTTTTCTTTGGGCAGAAAAGAACTAGAAACCCTATTCTAAAATATTTCAGGTCTCCAGTGAGACCTAAGACAAAATTAAGACAAAAGCAGATTTGTATCTTACTGAGGAAAATTTGATTTAATTTTGAGACACTCAATGCTCTTTAAAGTCTATCCAACCACAAAAAATATGCAGGTCCTTGCCAGTCATGAGACTGTACTGTAAATTCAGAATAAACCCTTCCTCTGCCATTTATTAGGTGACTTGACCCAGATAAAGAGCTGAGCCTGTTAGAGCGTAACACACTCACATTCTCAGCAAAGGTAGCAATGAACACACAAGAAAACACGTAGAACATGCTGCTGCTGCTGCTGCTGCTGTGGAAAACAGCAACACAGTAGCTTGTGACGTGACGAGTTTCCCAACGAGGCTGCATTTGTTCAGGAGTAGAAGACGACAGAATAGCCTCCAGATGAGAGCTGGCTCTCTTGCTTCCCGCAGGCCGACTGCAATGGACAGAGCTAACGGCAGCATCTTTTCTGGGTTCATTCTTCTGGGCTTCTCCAACAGGCCTCAGCTGGAAACAGCTCTCTTCGTGGTCATCCTGATCATCTATTTCCTGAGCTTCCTAGGCAACAGTACCATCATACTGCTGTCGGTTGTAGACCTTCACCTCCGTACCCCCATGTATTTCTTCCTTTCTAATCTCTCTTTTATGGATCTTTGTCTGACTACTTGTACTGTCCCTCAGACCCTGTTCAACTTCAAGGGGAAGGACAAGACCATCACTTACGGTGGCTGTGTGACTCAACTCTTCATTGCCTTGGGACTTGGGGGAGTGGAGTGTGTGCTCTTGTCTGTGATGGCTTACGATCGCTACGCCGCTGTCTGCCGCCCACTGCACTACCTGGTGATCATGCACCCACAGCTTTGCTTACAGCTGGTTATAACTGCCTGGCTCACGGGATTTGGCAATTCCGTGGTACAGACAGCATTGACCATGACCCTTCCCCTCTGTGGCAGAAACCAATTGGACCATTTCTTCTGTGAAGTTCCGGTGATGCTGAAACTAGCCTGCACTAACACCTTCCTCAATGAGGCTGAACTCTTCGCTGTCAGCGTCTTTTTCTTGGTGGTACCACTCTCACTCATATTAGTGTCCTATGGCCACATTACTCACGCAGTTCTGAAGATAAAGTCAGCCCAGGGGAGGCGGAAGGCCTTCGGAACCTGCGGCTCTCACCTTCTGGTAGTAACTATCTTCTTTGGAACACTCATCTCCATGTACCTCCAGCCTCCCTCCAGTTACTCCCAGGATGTGAACAAAAGCATTGCGCTTTTCTATACGCTGGTGACTCCTCTGTTGAATCCCCTGATTTACACGCTGAGGAACAAGGAAGTCAAGAGCGCCCTGAGGAGACTGACAGGAAGTACAGAGTCAAGAAAGAGTTAAGGCAAGGCTGCTGTCCTAAACACTTAGGCTTCGGGAGACTTCTGTGTATCTAGAAACTGGTTTTAAGTTAAGCTAATAAATAGTCATGAATCTTCTATGTACCAAGCACTGTTTTGGGAGCTCGATTGGGTTGATAGATGAATAAATGACAAGAGATAGATGAGAGGTAGTTAATTGAGCGATCAAATCAGAGAGAAGTCTTGTCACAATGAAGTTGCCTTATGGAGAGATATAAATAAGATAGGGTAACATAAATTAGATATATCACAGACTGCCACAGGGAATAAACAAATTATAAGTATATATAATTTCTGTGTAATCATGTGGATCTTTTTTCCAAAAATGCAGTCTGTCATGTGTTATGGAACATGACATGGCTGTGATCCCAGCACCAGGGATTGCAAGTCAGAAGGATCATTAAGTTCAAAGCCAGAAAAAAAAAAAGTTCAAAGCCATCCTTTGGCTATAGAGTGAGTATCAAGCTAGTCAAAGATTCATAGTAACCCTATCTTTTAAAAAGTGCAATCCAGTCGGTAAATCCTGAAACAAAAAATAGAGTGAAATGTTATCATTTTTAAATTAAAATTTTACTATTTTAATTGCCATGAATTGACTATATAATTTCTTAAAACAATACTTAATGTCTGTGTTTGTATGTCACTATGTGAATGAATATTTTCACAAAATCAAGATGTATTAAAAATTTAAAATTATTTTAATTAATCAATGATTCTAAGGTATTTAAACATTTTACATATATAAGTACAGTACTATATACTGAAACAGATTTATAAAAGTTAAAAAAACACAATCAAATCCTTTTGAAAACCGTGTTTATAAATATTTTTCTTGAATGTTTCTTATTATGACAACAGCAACTTTGAAGGTTTGATATTATTACATTAATTAAATTATGGGACGAAGATTCCTTTGTATCAATTAAAATCAATTAGCAAATTGCTGAGTGAGTTCTGTAGTGATTTTTATCTCTGTAAAAGATAATTTAGTGACTTCTGATTTTTCTCAGTGTATGATACAAAAGACTTTTTTCTCTTAAAGACATTTTATTGGTTTTTTATTCTTAACAACTAGTTTCATTGAAAAACATATTAGTTTTATGATACAAAAGTTTCATACAACAATTTTTTAATTTATGGAGACACATTGCAAGACCCTTGGTGGATGTCAATTCACAGATGGAGCCTGAAGCAATGGCTGTGTTTTGACAAAAAGTATAACTTTGACATTTTCACTGACTCATCTATTGTTAGCAGCACTTTAAATTCCAAACTTTTCACCTCCACTTATTTTTTTTTTTTTTTTCATTCCTGGGATAAAGCTTTTCCATAGAGAGACTTCTGCCATCTACACTGTCTGGTTCTGTAGGCACAACACAGAGTTTTTATTTCCTTCCTTATTTTTTGCTGTCATGGTGGAGTTGTTTGTCTGTTTGCTTCTCTGCTTGTTTTTGAGACAAGGTATCACTCTGTAGCCCTGGCTGGCCTGGAACTCGCTATATAGACCACAGAGATTCTACCTGCCTCTGGTCCCTAAGTGCTAGAATTAAAGGCATTGCTACCACATCTGGCCAGAAATTTTATTTCTGAGAGCCTTTGCTCTGTATGTGTGTCCTGAAGCATGTGTCTTCATCCTACGTGACATCATCCTCTGTGCAGCATAGACACATAATATCAGAGCAAACCTGTTCCTTCCTCTCTCCTGTCCTTGTGCTTTCTTTACATTTATATGGTGCATTATGTTGAATGATGGTATTAAGGGCCTATTCTGCTACCCACCCTAGCTCCCAAATAATGACATGGAGACCTAATAGATTTATTCAACAAGCTTTAAGTTCTATAACTGGGCAGATATTCATCTACTCTGGCACAACTGTGCTATTCTGGCTACCTCGCACCCACATGCCCTTTTACTTGCTGTATCAGTCATGCTTTGCTTTCTGCTGTAATTCTCTATGCTCAGACTAGGAACAAAAGTCCTAGCTGCTCTCTCCTCTGACCATCGGCTCATAAGCTTCTTTATTAATCAATTCAAGAAAATTGTGGCGCAGTGTTTACACACCGTTGATACAGAAGACTCTTCAATGAGCGTGACAACGTCCACATCTGGACTGTAGCCAGATCCTCAGAACACAGAAATCAGCATCTGAATACACAGTCCACAGAAACTCCCTCCAATGCAATTAAACATCTTTTCCAGAACCGTCCAGTTGTACGACAGCTGAAGTCTTTGCTCTGTTGTGGGTGGTACCCTTTCTCAATCAATTTCTTCATCCCCCGAAATGTTCTCTCTGGTAAAAATCTATATTTCTCAGTTCAAACTTATTCTTGACTCTATATTACCATCTGTCACAGTAAGTAAAAGTGACTTGGTTTGGGGATCTTTTGCTGTCTTTACACTAGTGCTTTGGAGCATTACATTGTCATTGTAAACATGACAATCCTGTCTTTCCTTCTACCCACAAACCTGTCTTTCAATTTCAGCTCATTACTTAACACACATAATATAGCTCTATATTTTTTTCAATCCGGGGTGTAACAGTAAAACAAAAACAAATCTTCTTCATAGTTTCACCTGATTAAAATTGATTTTTATTGTAGAACCTCACCATACAGTTTTTTTTTTTTTATTAAGACCATAACTGTCAGCTGTAGTAGATGTAAACATGTTTTTGTTTTGATCCCAAGTGTGGGGTGGGGAACAGACTTGTGAGAGAACAGGTGATGTTTATCCACTAGAAGACTAAACCACCTCCTGTGGGGGCTTGGTTTTTGCCAGCTGAAACACATCTTAGTGCAGATTCTGAGAGGAGATATATATATGAGCCCAAAACAGGAGGTGGGGCTTTTTGGGTCTTGGCATTGTTTGCCTGTTCATCATTCCACTTCGAGACGCTCTTAGAGAGAATGCTTCAGGCTCTGGGTTCTAGCTGCTGTTCCAGGCTCCAGCAGCAACTTTAGTGGAATTGCTGGTCTGCTGAAATCCTGCTGACTACACGAGGGGAATCACTCCCAGGAACTGAGTCCAAAAAGGTCTACTTCTCCTGTTCCCATTAACCTCTTTTCTCTCCTATCTAGCGTAGGTGGGTTGGAAGGGAGGTGTAAGCATTAAAGAACCCCAAATGAAGTAGGTTTAGAAAAGGTTGAAGTGTACATTCAGCTTCTCACTTAAGGACTGTATTTTATAACTTATCTTTAGCAAGTCCCTCTCTCATATTGTCAGTTTGAGTACTCTTGAACTTTGAGACAATTGGTAAGTAAAATAGGGGTAGCTTAAAGACAAGCACTACAGTATTATGTCAGTCCATGCCATAACCAATGGAGCTATTAAGTGAACAAGGGGTTGGTAACACACAGAGTGTATACGCTTGTGGTGATTTGAATAGGTTTGGTCCCCATAGACTCATGTGTTTGAATGCTTGGCCCATAGGGAATGACAGTATTAAGTGGCCTTATTGGAGGAAACGGGTCACTGTGGAGGCGGGCTTTGAGGCCTTCTATATGCTCAAGCTACACCCAGTGACACAGTCTCCCTTTGCTGCCTTTGGATCAAGATATAGAACTCCCAGCTCTTTCCTCAGCACCATGTCTGTCTGGACTCTGCCATGTTTCCCTGCATTACAACAATGACAAACAAAGGTTATGTCTCATGCCAAGCAGGACACCATGAGACACAGAGAGATGTCGTCACTACTGATAATAGCACCAAACTGAAAACCTATGGATTGTTTGTTTCCACATCTTTTCCACTCATACCCTCAGACTATAAAACCTAAAATGACAGAAAGCAACCTGAATGTGAGTTGAATACTGGGGTTGATTCAGACAGACTGTCCTTGTCGTGAGAGTAAAAGTCAGCACAGCACCAGTAAGGTTAGCATGACAAATTGAACACTTAAGCGTTCTTAAACACATAGCCAATGTATATGGACGTTTGCTGAGCTCTGGAGATACATACGAAGCTCAGGTCTTGAGTAAAAGCTCTGCAAACTGAGTTGTTTTGTGTCTATGGAATAGAGACTCACTAGGGGAACGAGTCTTGTCTCTTTATTACAGTTTCTTCTATTATGACATTTGTATCTAGGGAGATGGCTTGCACTAAAAGCATGGGGAACTAAGTTGGTTTTCCCAAGACCGTGTTTCACATTAGCACAGCGGCCACAGAAATGGTCCGTTTCTATGATTCCAGTTTTGTAGGATGGAGACAGAATCCCAGGGTCTTACTGACCAGTGCAGCCAAAATGACAAGTTCCGGGTTTATGAAGAAACCTTGTCTATAAAGGAAAGAAGGAACAAACGAAGAAACAAACAGATAAGGTGGAGAAACAGCTGAAGAAGACATCCCGACTTTACCATCTGACCTCTACACATGAGCACACACATGCTCACAAACATACACAAAAAGACAGTTGGCAACATTTGAAGTCATGTGAATCAGAGGGCAAGACAAATAAGAAGACTGAGGAATAACAACAGAACCCGGAATTGCAGCGCATGTTCAGGTTCTGTTTTTACACCATTGTTGGTTAGCTTCCGGCTGACTGTGTCCCACTGTGTGATACCTTTCTGATGACTGCCCCATTTCCCCCTGTGCCTAGTGTATAAGGTGTTACACTTCTTCATATCATAACAGGAAGTTTTACTCATGGAATCTCCATTTCTGTTTTACAAAAGGAGAGCATCTTATCTTCATCATTTAGAAGCACTGAGAAAGGTTTTTATCGATGGTCTCCATTAATGTTTTTTCTGTTTTCAATTTCATTTCTTTCTACTCTAAATTGATTTGCTTGTTTGTTTTGTACCGACTTTGGATTTCAGTTGCTTTTCTTTTTCTAGTCTTCTAAGGTAAAACTTTACACTGTTGATTTTAGGTCCTTTTTCTTTTCTAGTGAGGCATCTGTATTTTTCCCTGTATGCACTGCTTTCACGGCATCCCAGAAATTTCAATAAATTATCTCTTCGCTTAGCTCACTTGTATTTCAACTTTCTCTTCACATTTCTTGTTTAGTATGGACGTTATTAGGAAGTACAGATTGGAACTAGAGAGATCACTCAATAGTCACGAGCTTTAGCTGCTCTCCCAGAGGACCAGGATTCAGTTCCCAGCAACCATGGCAGACAGCTCCCACAACTGTAACTATAGCTCCTGTCTAATCTATAGCCATGTGGGGCTCCTTCAGTTATTTTTTTTTTTAATTAGGTTCCAGTTTACACTTGTTTGTGTATGATTCCAGAATTCACATTGTACTACTTCTGTTTCTTTAATTTATGAAAGTATGTTTATAGTTGAGGGTATGAACTATCTCCATGGATGTCCCATATGAAATTTAACAGAATGCCTAGTCTCATATTCTTAGATAAAGTAGCCTTTATCCCTGTGATGCAGTCAACTGACAGTGCTGTGGAATTTAGCTTTCAACTAACTAGAACTGCCTTCTAGAACTGTCTGCCATGATATCAAGTATTGTGATTAACCTTGGTTGTCAGCTTGATTGTATGGAGAGAAACTTAGAAAGTGGGTAAAGAAAACTCCAGGGTATGTTAGTAAGGGTACTTAGAGAAGACTGACATACCAGCCAGTAAAGATGCACTCTCATATGGTTAGCATTGTCCAATAGGCTAGGGGTCTGGGTGAGTCAATGAAACAGAAGGGAAGACTTCACAGTCAAGCACACTTGGCCCTCCAGCTGCTACGCTTTTATAAAGTGCTGCTACAGGCTCCATGGATGTCTGATTCCAGCATCTTCAGCCTCTGAACAAAGTCTCTTCGGGCCTTCTGTCTTCCTCTTCAAGTTGGGATTGTATCATGGGTCCCTTTCAGTCTCTAGCAGCTCTCTCTCCCGCCTTTCGGGTAGTCATTGTAGAACTTCCCAGCCTCTAATCCTATGAGTCAATTTAATCAATTCCCCTCATAACTATCTATGTATTCTGTTGGCTCTATTCGTCTGGAGGACCTTAATACCATCAGCAGTAAAGATAATGAATTACCTGGCTATAACAGTGGATTCACCAATTTCATCTTACGGTTTGATCACTGTTTCCCTTGTGTATTTTAAAACCTTGTTGTCAGGTGTGTGCACTCCAAAGAGTTAGGTCTCCTTGGGTATTTCACCACATTCCTCGTTATTTCTGGTAATTTTTATGCTTTGAAATCTCTATCTGAAATCAACATAGTCACTGGAACTATGTGCTTCTATGCTTGAATTCATAATCAGTGTGGGATATTTATAGATAATATAGTTGAGTCTAATCTTTTGAGCCACCCTGGCAACCTTAGTATTTTCATTAGCATACTTATTCATTGAGGTTTAAAGTTATTATCCACATAGTTGGGTGAGTATCGATCATATTTGCTAATGTTTTGTCCTCACGGCCCTGGTCCTTTGTTATTGTATTTGTTTTCCACTTTCATTTTTCCTTGTATTTTTTAATTACACATTTTTATATCATGACACTGGATTTCAATAATAAACTTTATGGTTGAAATAGTTTATAATCTTCATCAGCGATATACAAGTATCTAATAATAACAAAATAGTCCTAATTCCTCCTTGCTGTCCCTGTACCATTGCTTTAATTCATTACACATACACATCAGCATGTATAATACATATGCTATGTGTACATATACATAGATACTATGTATATATGAAAGTAATCATTGTTGCTCAGTTGATAAAGCATGTACCTACCATGCATGAAGCACTGCATAAACTACGAAGGAGGGGCAGAACTATAATTCCATTACTCAGAATGTGGAAGCAAGAGGAACAGGTGTTCAAAGGCATCCCCAGCTACATAGTGAGTCCAGCATCAGCCTGGACTGCAAGAGATCTTATCTCTAAAAAATACATTGCTGATTCTCAAGGTATAAATAAATAGCCTGTATACTAAAAACTTAGCCATTAGCTATTAAAAAGTAAAGCCTAGAGGGAGAAATTTAGGTAACTAGAGAAGTTCTTTGCAGGAGTTATTGAAACACGTATACTCTCTCTTCCCTCCTTCCTCCTCCCTCCTCCCTCCTCCCTCCTCCCTCATGTTTCTCTCCCTCTCCCTCTCTTTCTCTCTCTCCCTCCTCATCCTCCCTCCCTCCCTCCCACTCTCCCTCCTCTTTCATCATATGAAGATGCCCAGGTTATTCTACTAGAAGACAGGGGACAATATCAAGCAGACATAAGCCATCCAAGACCAGTGACCCCAAGCTGACCCTGTACCTAAGTCATACAAATAAAACAAAAAGCAGAACTACTCAACTTTGTATAGCTCAGATTTTTGATGTACCTAATTGCACACTGTATAAGTGACTGGTGTTAAGCCATTTAGTTTTCCAGAGATTTGTTATACAGAAAACCACTTGATGGTGTAGACCTTTTGACAGTTAGAGCTATGCTTTATAAGAATAGCAGCAGCAGGGAAGCACCACACAAATTGGCCATCTTCCCCTGTGTATCCAGAATCCCAGAACAGAATATTTCCAAAACCATTGGTATTAGCCCAAGGAAAATCTATGCACTTAGCCTAGAAAAGCTCATTCCACTATCGCAATAGTGCCAGGAATAGAATATATGATAAAAATACATGAAGCCTAGCCACATATGCAAGTCCTCATCTCCTTTGTCACAAAATTGATCCTTGAATGTCAGGTACCATTGAGAGTTCAGGAATTTGTGAACTGGAGGAAGATAATGCTGATAGACTGCTTCAGTCATGGAGCAAGAACTCTACATTTAGGAGGTCAACCCTGCTAAAGAAGAAATTCCTCAAGCTGTTGGGATGGTTGTTGTTTGAGTGTGTCCTGGGAGTGCACAGACAAGCTACAACCTCCTTGGAAGCACACAAACAATCACTAGATACTTTCTCTGAGTCTCCCTGGAGAACCATCCTCTGCAGTACTGTCCCCACAGTTACAATGTGGAAAACCACAAAGGAGGTACAGTAATCATTTCTGGAGTTCTGGGACTTCGTCAAGATTGGGTCCCCACAGGGCTCCAAGAAGCTGTGAGCTTTAATACGGAGAACTCCTTTGGTCACTGTCATTCACACTGTACCATTTGTGACCCACTTAAACACTATCAATTCTCTGAACTGTGTGCATTCTGAGGAAAGGGCAACAGTGCCACATTCTGTATTTTTCATTACCTCCAAGTGAGACTTAGAAGTTAATTCACTGAAACAAATCATATGAGCGCCTGGTAAGTGAACATGGGAAACGAGCAGACCTGGAAAACAGGAAGAAAACATGTCATATTTTTTAGACAAGCACAGCAAGTTGAGACTGTAGGTAAGGCCTTGCCTAACCTATAGTTGGTACTTATGAACCACCTACAGAATTCATTAATCAAGTAGTGGATGCCTACCTCTAAAGATATGAAATGCAAGATCCAGGAGAGATGTAGCAAAGAATGGACTAGATTTCAAGTGCAGAAATTCTGTCAGAGACCGTAAGAATAGTATCTTAATGTCAGTGAGCTTGCTTAGCATGTGTGAGGCCCTGAGTTCAGTCTCCAGAACCCCAAAAGGAAGGGGAAGGAGGAGGGTGGGAGGGAGGGAAGGAAAGGAGGAAACAAAGGAAGGATGGATGGAAAGGAAAAAAATCTTGCTTCAGGTCCTGGCTCTACTAAAACCCATTGCCTACATAATAAGACCCCAATACACATGTGACGACAATGCAAATGAAGACATGATTATAAGGTTGCTGGGATGATTAGCAAGAGTTGAAAATGGGTGGCGTGGCAGAATGATGGATGGTGGTGACCACCACCATGTTTTACATCTTGGTGAAGGATTTATGATTTCCTGCATTGATGTAGAATTTACTCAGCTGGCTTTGTGTGCTCTTAATTGCTTTATACTTCTAGTAGAAAAAGATACTCTTTCTTAAGGAAAAGTGAAAGGTGTGGTGCCCTCAATGGACTGTGGTCGCTGTTCCACCCTTTATGTCTTGACATGGCCATATATGACTATGCAACAGAAGTATCTACAGCGTAGTTCTGCCTCTTCTTGTGCACCATGAATTTCTGAGAAGCTGCTTTCATTCCTTGCAGGAGGATATGGTTGTAGAACAGTCCTTTTATGCATGCTTTGCAACCACCTGCTTCGGTATTTAGATACATCCTTTCATAATTGAATGAAGGAGACTGTGTCTTTAGAACTAACCGGAATTGGAATCTAGTTCAACATGGCATGGAGGTCAAAGGCACACAGAGAGATTGAGGCATGAGGCATGGATGATGCACATACTGTAACTTTATTCTCTTTTTCTGTAAATCTATTTTTCCTCCCTCTCAGTAAGCAGGTGTCATCTCTTGTACAGTTCACACAGCATAAAGTGACCATAGTTTAAATCCTAAATATTCATACTTGCTCTATCCAAGAACTAACCCCACTTCACCTGGCTAGTCCCTGCCTACCACAAAGTCTCCCAGGCAACAGAGCAGAGACTTGTAAAAATGAAAGAGAAGACAGAAGTTGTATTCTCTTAGAACTTTCTCTTTTAAGTTGAACTGAAGAATTCACATGCTGGAAGTAGCTATTCTCAAGGCAGAGAATACTAAAACCTATATCCCAGGGACTGGTGCTGTGGACAACAAAGATCACAAGGTTGCCTGTCAACCATGTACGTGGAAGGAGTGATGCCACTGGCATTGAGATTACAGAAGCAGGCCCTGGCAGAACAGTAGCAAAGAGCAGCCTGGATTAGAATAGTGCAGATAACAGGTTCCATTACCAAGAAGAAGGCAGGGAGCTCAAATGAGAACTCCCTGGGACCATAAATGAAATTACAGTAAGAGGTAAAAGCAGCCATTTCTCTTGGGACAATGTGATGTGAAAATGGAGCAAGGCACAAGGAAAGAGGTTTTCGAGGTTAATATTTTATTAGTTCTGTTTCCTAAAAAGCTCATAGCTTGCCTTTTGCTTCATCTGTGGTCTCCTGAGAATCTATTACAAAAATCATATCCTTTATGCTCTTGACATATGCTAGAGAATGTGTATTCAACTGAAATTTTAAGTGCTGCATGGGGAAAAAAAACTGCCAAGTGATATAATTCTATCTTACCTGTGTTTCCTGAAATCATATCTGTCTTCTAGCATATGAGCACTTATAAACAGTAGGTTGGAATTTTATCTACTATGTTAAGTCTTCAGACTATGGAAAGATGTTCTAATCATTTCTGGGAACTCCTCCAAAATTCTCCCTTGATCTGTGTGTTCTCTGGAGTCCAAAGCCCCAGTGCTCTCTTGCATTCAGATTCCCACTTCATGATTCAGCCAACGGCAAGTGATCTGGGAGAGTCACTTCATTTTCTTTAGCTTTCACCAACAGACTTCAACCCTCTACTGCAGACACAAGGCCGTGGACTGGGGTAGCAACCCACAGTCCAGCAAAAGAGTTTCCTATGGTTTTTAACTTACCTTCTGTGGCACGCAGTTCATTCCACTAGAAAAGACCTTAGTCTGATTCAATTAGTAATAAAAAAAAGTGCTTATAAAACTTAGTGTCTTTAAAAAGATGAATAAGATTCAGTTTATATGCTTTCCAAAATCCACTATAATGAAAACAAAATGACTCTATAGTACATTGCCAGAGAGGCAATCACCATAGATGTACACTAGGGAACACATTTCTATCTAGTAATAGCAGAAAAGGCTCCTGAGTCTTAAAAAAATTCATTGATTTATTCAACAAATACATATTAAAGACCTATGCTAGATACTATTCTATGTATTAATAGTTTAATTTTTATGCATATGAAGTTTACATTTTACATGATCAGGTTCAAATAAAAAGAATGGAGAGAAAAGAGTATTCCAGAAAATAGAGTTATATGAAAACAGCGTTGTAATTCAGGAAAGTTTTAGATAGAGTAGTCAGAAATTTCCAAAATGGAAAAAGTCATAGAGAGATACAATTTCAATGTGTGTCAGAAAGTTCTAAGAGCAAAAAGTGCTCACAGAAAGATATAAGGCTTGAGAGGCAAGGAAGGAAATGGAAGAACACTGAGCTGTGATAGATACAGAACTAGGAATGCCTCTCCTCCCATGGAAGGTCGATTACAAACACAATAGTCCAGGTGGAGTCCCCCAGTCCGAGCTTCCCGAATTCCAGGCCCAGGATGCCTCCACCCAGTCTATCTCAAGGTTAATCTCAGGGAGTATCCAGGGTGTGTCCAAGGGCAAAGCCTGCCAAGACTGCTTTCACAAAGCTTTCAATCCTTCCACAAGATCATTTGGTAAATGGGGCTGAGACTGGGTAGATAGTTAAAGAAAACGATACGAAGGGAAGTTGTGTTTTACCAAGTGAAACTTTGTTTTCTGTATAATTCTTCACACAGGTACATCCAATGGAAAGGGGAAACCAAACCAGCATCTCTGAGTTCCTCCTCCTGGGCTTCTCAAATTGGCCAGGTGAGCAAGGGCTTCTCTTTGCGCTCTTCCTGTGTCTCTATTTAACAGGACTATTTGGAAACCTACTCATCTTGCTAGCCATTGGCTCAAACAATCACCTCCACACACCTATGTATTTTTTCCTTGCCAATTTGTCCTTGGTAGACCTCTGCCTTCCTTCAGCTACAGTCCCCAAGATGTTACTGAACATACAAACCAAGTCTCAATCCATCTCCTACCCTGGATGCCTGGCCCAGATGTACTTCTGTATGATGTTTGCTAACATGGACAATTTCCTTCTCACTGTGATGGCGTATGACCGCTACGTGGCCATCTGCCATCCTTTACACTACTCCACCATTATGACCCCATGCCTCTGCACCTCTCTGGTGGCTTTATCTTGGGCCATTGCAACCTTTAATCCTCTCCTGCATACCCTCATGATGGCCCGATTACATTTCTGCTCTGAAAATATTATCCGCCATTTCTTCTGTGACATCAACTCTCTCCTCCCTCTCTCGTGCTCTGACACCAGTCTCAATCAGTTGATGGTTTTGTCTGTGGTGGGACTGATATTTGTGGTGCCGTCATTGTGTATCTTAGCATCTTATGGCCGCATCGTCTCCGCTGTGATGAGAATTACTTCTACAGAAGGAAAACTCAAGGCCTTCTCAACCTGTGGATCCCACCTTGCCTTGGTTATTCTTTTCTATGGTGCCATCGCAGGAATCTATATGAGCCCTTCACCCAACCATTCAACTGAAGAAGACTCAGCCGCATCAGTGATTTTTATGGTTGTAGCCCCTGTGTTGAATCCCTTCATCTACAGCTTAAGGAACAACGAGCTGAAGGGAAGTTTAAAAAAGGCTCTTGGCCACGGCAAAATACTTTGCCAGTGATTTATAGAGCTTTGAAAAGAGTCCAAAAGGCAGGAAGGCCTGCTGACATCATTGTTTGTATTGTCATTTTAAAAGCTAACAGTAAATGCTTAATGAAATTTGTTACCGACCTCTGTCTGCTACAAATTCTAAAGACTGACATAACCATGGATCTTATCCATTTGAGCTCCATAATATTTTATTAATGTATACAAAAATTTAGAATTTAGAGCCCTGAAAAGTTATAATAAAATATGAAGTCAACATTTGAGTGTATTGTTAAAACAGCCCAAATTGCCAGATGTGGTGGTACACCCCTATAATCCTACACTTCAGGAAACAGAAGTAGGAGGATCATTAAGGGTTTAAAGGCAATCTGGTCTATAAAGCAAGTTCCAGGACAGCCAGGGATAGATCTTGTTTTTGTTGGAGAAAAACGAACAAAACAACAACAAACTGAAAGAAAGAAAGAAAATTAAAAGTCCAAATTAATAGAGGTAGGTGCCACAGGGAGCACAGAATGGCTCATTCCCCAGGATTACATGCCAGTAATGATTGACAGAAGTATGTAACAATATTTGTTATGCATTTTAAAAAACATTAAAGAATAAAGTTACTGTTGTGAAAGGCCCGGACTGGAAGGACACTCATATGCTCTATCCAGTAGTTCTACTCCTTGGAAAAATGCTCATGCATGCGAGACAAGAAGATTCATAGAAACAGATGTTCTCTACAGTAAGGACAATGATCTAAGATAGCCAGTATTTCAATTTTAAATGACTGAGTTAATTAAGTATATAGCAAGCAAAAGTAAAAGGACAAATAGCAAGTGGCAGATAGTAAATGATCTTCAAATCAGGAGTTTACAACATCTGCAGCGTTGATGGGAGTATCATGATTCAGAGAACAAGCAAAGGTGATGTGAATAAAACAAGAGCGTGCAAACAACTAGCAGAAACAAAACAAGGACATCTGAGCAGCCAATTGGAGTCCCCAACTTAGCTTTCTCTTCGTGGATAAGCTTCTTCCTTCCTGTTTCCGCTGCAGGCATTTTTATATCATGGAATAAACACTTGTGCATTGTGGAAGACTCTCTGGAGATCATGTACACTGTTGGCTTGTTTTGTTTGGTTTTGGTTTTGGTTTTTGAGACAGGGTTTCTCTGTGTAGCCTTGGCTGTCCTGGACTCACTTTGTAGACCAGGCTGGCCTCGAACTCATAGCAATCTTTATGCCTCTGACTCTCAATTGCTGGGATTACAGGTGTGTGTCACCACACCTGGCTTACTGTTATCTTTTCAAATGTCCTAATGAGCCTATGTATTTTGGGTTTCAGTCTAGGTTTGTGTTCTGGAAGTGTTTTCTAAGACAATACTGCTTCCACATGTAGCTAAGCATGTACTGTAGCTGCAGCCTTAATCCAGGGATAGCCAATTTGTGGGTGACTGTTGGGACTCTCAATAGCAAAAGGATTTGTGGTTAGAGTTGACAATAGATTTCCTGGAAACCTTAATTCATTGATCATTCAATAAATAATATATCACTTGTGTAAGGCGCTAGGAATAGTGAGCAAAGCAAATGTGATTATTGCTTTCGTGGAGACAGTTGTGCTAGAGGCAGTAAATAAATATACTGATGAGTTATGTAATGTGGAGAAGGTAGTCAGAGAAATTCTTTAGAGGATGTCACATGTGTGCCTCACCCTAAAAAAACAGAGAAGGAATTTAGTCATGAAGTTAGTAAGTAGGAAAAGCATTTCAGGTCACAAAGGTTATGGAGTTCTGTCCTGTGGGTATGGCATGCCTGTTGCCACCTTAAAATTAGAGAAGCTGTAATAATCCATACTGAGGACATCATAAGATTGGGCCCAATAATACTTCTTAATAAGTAATATCCAGTACACACACACACACACACACACACACACACACACACACACACACACATTATAAATTCCATAAAAGTAAGCACATAGTCTTCTGCTCAACACTAGTTCTACTTTTCCAAATAGTGTCTGTCATAGAAGGCATTAAATAACATTTGTAGCAGAAAATGAAAAGGAGAAGACAAAATCAAGACAATATTTTCAGTTATTGGATTGGCAGAGAAAAAAATATAACACTGAACTGACAAGTATAGGCAAATAAGAACATTGCCAGTGTATTTCATGATGAATGACTTGGCACTAATAAAAGTTTATACTATATATACAAAGTTTTCTGCTTTTATAGAAAGATAATATAATTATGGAAAACAAAATACTTTTTAGATTTTCCTACCACTGTTCCTCAGCACATATCAAGTCACGGAATATCTTCGGTTGTATCATGTTAGAATGCTTGATGTATTTGATTTCTGTTTGAGTTGCTGGCTTGAGTTTCACTTTTTTTTAATTGTGATGTTGATCAGGCACTGTAATCCCAACCCTCGGTGGGTGGAGGAGGAGGATATAAAGAGTTCAAGGTCATTCTCAAATACATAGTTTGAAGCCAACTTGGACTTTATGAAATTTTGTCCAAAAGAAAAAAAATCTTAAAATGGATTTTGGTCTGTGTTTAAGACAGTTCCTAAAATGGCTCCAACCATTACGTGTGCTATTTTGTACCACATGCTTTTGCAAAGTGAAATTCTTAGTATTGTCAATTTTTTAAAAATTGAAATAGTGGTCAATTCTGAAAAGCACTGAAGATGCTATACGTCTGTGTCTTTATCCTTTGGCCTTTCTTTCCCCAGTGAACCTCTGTCCAGCAGTCTCTCTGGTTCCTTATCCTCTGCATCCTTGGCATATTTGCAGTGTCTCCACTTAGCCACAGTGTAGTCTTGATAAATAATCCATTGGTCCACATTTTTGTCTCTTCTTCCCAACAAATTCTCAGATAAATTATCCTCCCGCTACCTCTCTTTCTGGATTCTTGGTGGGTTGTTTTTTTTTTTGTTTTTTTTTTCCTATATTGAGACAGTATGCTGGAATATCACCAAAACCAAAATAGTACCAAATATGTGACAGTATATATTACTTTTTATTGTTTTATATTTATATATTTTTTCTTCCATAGACTTTTTATTTCTCAAACCTGGAAGACAATCTGCTTAAGTACTGTTTGTTATTGGTGATTCTTGAGGCCTGCCTTAACTTTTTGCATAACCATAGTCCCTCTGTTGAGACCTGCTTTAGTTTTTAGCATAAGCATAGCCTCTCTTCTAAGCTTTTGTCTTTAGCATAATTGAAGCCATTTTCTCTTTAGTCTCCAGTTTGATCATAAAGTGAAATTGAGTTCAAGTTCTAAGGCTTTGCCTGCCTGACTCAAGAATAGCCTTTTACCTACAATTCAATACTTGCTATTTAGAATAAAACAATAGATGATAAATGCATGTTCTGCTTGAGTTAAAGATAAATGTATGTTCTATGAGAGTTAAGCTGCAATACTCTGCTATGTTCCTTTCTCGCAGAAAACTGTAGAGTGCCCAAAAGTTCCCCAGCCAATCAGCTTAAAACACTTTGTCCAGCTTCCTAGATACAAACACCTGGAATAGAATTGCTTTTTCCTGCTTGATTATAGTCTTTTTCCTTTAAAAAGTCACTCTGAGAACAGCTCTGCATCACAGTCTTGGTTCCCGAATCCAGACTGTGTTCCTGACAGATTCGACTTTGTTAAACGTTCAATAAACTTCCATCTATCCAAGTCTGGTGTCTTAGTGGTCCGTGTGCAGCTATTCCTGAATCTCTACAGTGATAAAGCCAGGAATGAGAATGAAGAGTCATCCTAGAAGGAGATATGCTCACAGATACGGATGTCCTCTGGGGTTGTAAACAGACTGAGCAAAGATATCAGTCAGCATCCTAAATCTGAAAATGCTGGTGAAATGAAAGGTGATTAAAATGGTGACAGAAGGAATAATAATAAAAATGTGATGAACATGACAAAACTTTTCAGAAGTAGCTCAGAGAACTCACACCAGGGAGAAGCTCTGTAAATGTAATAAATGTGGAAAAACCTTCATTCAATGATCACATCTTGTTGAGCATTATAAAGTACACACTGGAGTGAAGCCCTATAAATGTTCAGAGTATGGGGAAAATCTCAGTGGCCACATAAGTATTATTCAACATCAGAGAATCCACACTGCTGAAAACCCTATGCGTGGAAGACCTCTGGGTAAGTTTAGCTCTTATTAAATATCAGAGAACTTATATGGTAAATAAGCTCTACTAAAAAGAGAAAAGGACTGAAAGTTCTTTAATGATCAGGCCTAAGTAGTGGTCAGAATTTACCTCAGAGCCCACGAGTGTCCTTAATGTGGGCAAAACATCAGTCATTATTTAAAAACTCTAATCAAACAATATGGGTCAAATATTCTTTATTTCTAATTTAGTTCAGTTTTGAAAGAAGAATCAACTGTTACTTCAGAGGACTTTAACTTAGTGTGTTGGCTTATGTTTATAATCACAACACTTGGGAAAGTAAGACAGGAGATTCGCCCTGAATTTGAGGCCACCTAGGCCTACAGAGAGACTCTGTCTAAGCAAACTAACAAAAACAAAAACAAAAAGTGGGACTATCCATTGTTCATTTGTGACCCAACCTTGACAACTCCTGGTTGACTATGACCCCTACCATCTGTTCTAGGTTTCACCTGGCCATTCAATATATGACACTAGGTTAGACAGTCAAATTTCCTCTATCTCATCTCCCCCTACATGAGAATGAGACCCACCAGCTCCGTTTTGACAAGGTAAAATAGATTAAAAAGTCGTCTTCGAAATTAAAAAGTAAACCAGCGTCCATTGCTTTTCACCATTAGAAACAGCCTAAATATTCTCTTTAAATCTTAAGTGAGGGAGTGTGGTTATTTAGCAGAAGCTTTGTTGTTTCCAGTGATAAAATATCGTGAGGCTGAGAATACGTCACAATCAAAGGGAAAGCAGTGGTCAGTGGGAAGTTTGTAATGTAAGATGCACTACTACTGTTCCTAGGGACTATAATGGGTTAAACTCCTCAATTTGCAGTGTGTGTTGGAAATCTGGAATAATTCATGAGGTATTAACAAGAAAGCACGGGGTATCCAAAAGGAATAAGGAGAATCCGTTAGGTATACTCTTGAGCCTCTGAATCTATGATCGGCCACACAACTGTTACGCTTGCCAGCTGAAGCTCGAAGCTGGCCAGGCAAAAGCTTAGGTGACTTAAAGCTATGACACCTCTCAGGTGTCATATCCACCAGGGCCTCCACCTGGCGCCCCTGACAGCCAGGAGGCGCGGCGCTCCGGCCCTTCGCGGGCCTACCATAGAGCTGTGAGACCTCCGAGGTTCCTAGAGAGCTTCCGGAAGTGGCTGTGGGGCAAGATGCGTGCTGGCCGGCTCTGCGGCTCCGAGGGTTTGGAAGTTAGCGGCTGGAGGGGTCCCGCCCGGGTTCGGTGTCCGTCGCGTCTCCTCGCGCGCTTCCCGGTCCGCGCTGTGCCGCCTCCCGCCCTCGGGCAGCGTGCGGAGCTCTCGGTGAGTGCGCTCGGCCGAGCAGGGGCGCGCGGGCGGCGGAGGCCCGAGCGCGGGGAGCGAGCGGGTCGGCCGCGGGTCTGCGGCAGCCAAGCAGGCCCCAGCACCGGCCCCAACTTCCCTCGGGGTCGCTCGCTTCTTCTTCGCCAGTCGTCGCGTGTTGTTTTGCAGTCGCTCTGACTTGCAAAGCCCTCCCGTGTACCAACTGTTTCTACTCACAGTTCTACCTTTCGGCCTCAACATTCATTTTTTTTAAAGTTTTTTTTTTTCTTTTGAAACCTCTGCCACTTGTGGGGACCTTTGTTTTTGTTTGTTTGTTTGGGGGTTTTTTTTGTTTTGTTTTTTTAACTTTTTTTTTTTCTGCCCATAAAAGAAGTGTATTCAGAAAATGGTAGCTGGTAATGGCTGGGCAGTTGTGTGCAAAAGAAATACTTTAAGTAATTCCGGGATAACAAAATTAAACCGTATTCAGAATACGTTGCTTACTTAATTTATTAAACTAAAATAGATGCTTGAAAACGTAGTGGGTTCTCATTTCCAAAACTCAAGTCACCCGTAAGTAATGTAACCTTTGTCAGACATCTAAGCCGTTGACCAACACCTGACAACATACTTCTTTCTGCTTGACAAATTCACAGCAGTCATTGCTTTAGCGAATGTGCACGTTTTGAGTTCCTTGTGGTTAAATATAAAAATGTAAGTTTTAAAGGCACTCCTTTAAGGAACCCATCCCCACGATCGTGTGTGTGAGGCCCTCTCCTGAGTACCTTTTCTCCTAACCCTCATGCTTAAGCCTGTATTATAATAACAAAATATCCAAAAGGAAAAAAATTCAGTGAATGCCATTTGAGATAACTACAAAGCATAGGGTTTGTTTCATCTTCTTTTCCCTGGTCTCTAAAACCTGGAGATTATCTTTCCTGGTTTGCATTCAGTGTGCAGACATTTCTCAAGTTTAATTAATATGAAAGGAAAACACATCTCCTGCAGCTGTTGAAAAGCCAGTATTGTTTGAGTTGTTCCTTCCTTGGTTGTCAAGGCTTTAACATTTTAGATCCAGGAGAAGCTTAAGACTGGTGCCTTTACTTTCATAAATCAATAAATCTGACTGGGTGTGCTTTAAGGATAATATGTAAGGATAGTGTTCATAGGTGCTTCCCAACGTTGCAGTGTGTATGTACAAAATTATTAGAGGGGAGAATACCTAGAGGACTAATTATTTATTCTGCTCTGGATTTTTAAAAATATTTATCTATTGTATATGAGTGCTTTATCTGAAGAAGAGGGCATCAGATCACATTATAGATGGGTTTTGAGGCACCATGTGGTTGCTGGGAATTGAACTCAGGACCTCTGGAAGAGCAGCCAGCACTCTTAACCACTGAGCCATCTCTCTAGCCCATCTGCTCTTGATTTAAATATTGAGAAGGGAAAAGCTTGCTGGGAAAAAAAGACTTTTTAAAAGTTTAATATTAGTCATTTGAAAGAATGAAAGAGGGTCATGTGTGTTGGCGCATGCCTGTAATTACCTGTAGTACTCAGGACACTGAGCTTGGGAAATCACCAGTTTGAAACAAGCCTGAGTTACAAAGTGAGACCTTGGGTTGGATTGGAAGGATGAGTAAGGTCCACTCGTGACAGTGCCGCAGTGCTCTACAGCAGATGAGAGCACAACTTGCAGGAGTCAGTCCTCCTCCCACCGTGTGTGTCCTGGGAATATAAAGGTTGTCAAGGCTCGGCAGCAAGTGCCTTTACCTCCTCAGCTGTCTCCTAAATCCGGGTCTTTTTAACAGTAGACTAGATAGACTGGATTATGGTCCCAACTTACTCCACTTACAACTTCATGTTAACTTGATTATATCTACGTACTGTTAGCAAATAAGGTGACACTCGGGTACTACTTAGGCCATCTTTTGTGAAGATAGAGCTAGTAGCACTGTGGGACATGAATGAAAGAAGTCACCACTGCAGCCTATCTACACAAGAGCAGAGACCACTAGTGTACGCCTCACAAGAAAGCGGCATTCGGAGTGAGCTCTGTGCTCCTGGACTTCTGGCTGTAACCTTTGCTCTTACTACAAATGTAGACATAGTCTGGGTTGTGTTGTGATGTAAATATGGCCCTTTAGTGTTCTTTAATTCTATCAGTAAGGTACAGTTTTCATGAGGAGTATAAAATTAAGAGAGCAAAACTTTTTTGCAACCAATTAGGTACGATTATGAGAAAAGTAGCATGTGTAGATATAAAGAGTAAGGAAAATAGTCCAACGCTTAAATGAAACGAGCTATCGATATTCACGGACCGGAGAGCCCTTATTAAGGTGTCATTCCTAATGTGATATCAATACTGTTAAGATAGCATCTCTCAACTGCACTGTAGATTCAACACAAGGTCAATTCCAGTGTTATTGGGAATCAATAAGCTTATTCTAATATGTGTATCAAAAGACAGACAACCAGCTTAGCCAAACAGCTTCAGAAACAGAAAAGTTGAAAGATTGGAACTAATTGATTTTAACACTTGAAAATTCATCTCCAGATAGCTTTGTATCAAGAAAAGGTAGATTTACAGGTCAAGATAACAGAATAGAGACTCCAGAAATAGTGTTTAGGGTCTGCTTTTTGTTTTTTCTTTTTCTTCTTTTCTTTTTCCTCTGACAGATGAAAAGGCAAGCAACTCAGGGTATAATCCTTTCTGTGAGTGGTGCCAGAGCAGATTGTCGTCTGGGTGCAGGAGGGGGACCTTAGCCACACCCCACTGCTGCAAAGAGTGACTCAAAACAGACCATAGACTTTAAAGCCTAAAACTACAGACTTTTAGAAGAAAATCTGTGTGATTTGGAGTTAAGCAGACATTTCTTAGATTTGATATCAAAAGTACAGTCCTGTAAAATTTTTGATATGTTATGCTTCAAAAAGTTACAAATATTAAGTTCAAAGAATGGAAGGGAGTCAATATTTGTAAATCATGTATCTGTATCGAGAATATACAAGGAATTCTCAAATCTTAAACATACGATCAATATATAAAACCTCAGTTGCAAAATAATACTGGGCAACGTGTGATGGCACATGCACGCAATGCCAGTGCCTGGCAGGTGGAAGCAACAGGATCATCAGTCAAAGGTCAGCCTGTGCTACACGTTGGGTTCCAGACCAGACTGGGCTGCACGATAAGACCCTGTCTCAACAGCCTAAGCAAGTTAAATAATAAATAATTTCTATACTACATAAGTAAGTAATTGATGATTAATGCCTGTAGTCCCAGAACTTAGAGAGGTGAGCTGTGAGAATCACAAGTTAGGTGCTGTATCTGACAGAATGAGACTGTCAGAAAACAAAAGCAAGGTGAGCCAAAACGTTTAATATCTACATATTTCACCAAAATATATATGTTCAACATTGTTAGTAAGGAAACAAGTTAAAACTATGACACGTTAAAACAAGTTAAAACAAGTTAAAACA
Source organism: Acomys russatus (assembly GCF_903995435.1). Taxonomy (NCBI): domain Eukaryota; kingdom Metazoa; phylum Chordata; class Mammalia; order Rodentia; family Muridae; genus Acomys; species Acomys russatus. Next base: position 7,640,608 of record NC_067139.1, on the reverse strand, counting down.
AGTTAAAACTATACACCTGTTATAATATTTAAGTTTTTAAAATGCAGTGTCAAGTGATAGTGGACTACAAAATATTACAGCCCCTTTGGAAAACAGCTCAGCAACTTTTTAGATACTACACTTAAGACTCAGCAATTTACTTCTTAATTCTGGGTTTTACACCACTGATTTAAAAACTGTTCACACAAGAACGTGTGTACATAATCATGTGGTTTTATTCATAATCAAGAATAGCAACTCACCGGTGGGGGTAGGTAAATACTCGTTTGTATTAGAGTAAACAGGTACAATATTTATTGATACCAAGTATCTTCTGCTAAGTGGAAATTGTCAAACTCAAACACGGCTGTATTTCTGTAACATTCTGGAAGGCCATTGGTGTATGGGTTTAGATTTGGGGATTATAGATAAGACATTCTGGTTCTTTGCAGACCCACTGCTCCAAATAAATTTCTATGAGTAAGAGATGAAGTCTAAGGGTTGGTCCTGAGGCAGGAGGGAGAATACAGAGCATAAATGGGACACTGAATCTTAGGTAGTGAAGAGGAAAGGGTTAGAAAGATTCTTGAACTAGAGGATAGAGAAATTACTCTCATCTATTGAGAATAAGAACAAGGTTGGCCAGGTGGGGGTGGCGCATGCCTTTAATCCCAGCGTTCAGGAGGTAGAGGCAGGTGGATCTCTGCGTTCAAGGCCAGCCTCGGCTACAAAGCGGAGTTCAGGACGAGAAACCCTGTCTCGAAAAACCTAAAAAAAAAACAAAAAAACAAAAAAAAAACCAAGGTTGAGAACTGAAATACAAAAAACAGTTGAAAGTGGCAGATATACAAGGTCCCACAAGGAGTGCCATGAGTGGGCCTGAGAATGGCCTGACATTAAGTACGGAATTTCAGTTAGGCTGAGGCTCTATGCTCTTCATGGTCCGCAACCCTAAACAGAAAGCCAAAGGAAGGGTTCCAACCTGGGTGGGTTTGCTGTGACAGATTATTTAGGGGCTCTGGTTAGGTATGACTTGCCTTACCTTAACATACTTACCATTTTCTGTTCCAGAAGAAGTACCCTGGAGGTCCTCGGCAGACTTTTAAGAAGATACAGAAGGTCGAGGAAAGGGGCCTTTTAAGCTTTTCTGGCCCTCAATGGCTGCAGAATCAAGAAAGCCTTCTTCGGCCCCATCTCCACCAGACCAATCTCCTGAAGAGGACCTTGTCATTGTCAAGATCGAGGAGGATCATGGTTGGGATGAAGAATCGAGTGTGCATGAAAATAACACACCTGGACAAGAGCTGTTTCGCCTGCGCTTCAGGCAGCTCTGCTACCAGGAGACATTAGGGCCCCGGGAAGCTCTGATCCAGCTCCGTGCACTTTGCCATCAGTGGCTGCGGCCAGACTTGAACAGCAAGGAGCAGATCCTGGAGCTGCTGGTGCTGGAACAGTTCCTGACCATCCTGCCAGGGGAGCTGCAGACTCTGGTTAAGGAACACCAGTTGGGGAATGGAGAGGAGGTGGTGACCCTGCTGGAAGACTTGGAAAGGCAGATTAATGTCCTAGGACAACCAGTAAGTAGCTGTGCGTGCTGTGACTGCATTCTCGGAAGCTGGGTAGAGACAATTGGCTTACCTTGAGGAGTAGATTTTGTTGGTTGGTTTTGGTTTTGGTTTTGGTTTTGGTTTTTGGCTTTTGAGACAGGGTTTCTCCACGTAGAACAGGCTGGCTTTGAACTCACAAAAATCTACCTCCCTGAGTTCTGGGATTACAGGCATGTGTCACCATACCTGGCTTAAAGAGTAAATTCTACTCACTGGTTTCTTGTGAATATGGATGAAAATTACCCTAATTTTTCTTTTTGTAAAGGACAGAATCATTTTTTTATCCTCATAAGATCCCCACAGTTGTATTATTGCCCTTGCTTGCTAAATGGGACCATGATACACAAACTTAAATTAGTTTTCTTCTGAGGTACCCATTGTATCAGTGGTCAGGGTTTCAGCCAAATGTTACCATATTTTTGGCCTCTTATTTAAGGCATTGAAATAAAGACCCACACAAATTGTACAAGTAGCAAGGAAACACTATACAATGACAATAGTGCAAAGCAAGAAATACAGTCAAGAGCGGCAGACCACCTAATGATTTGGGGCCGCTTCTTATGGGGTTTAAGTGAAAGAACACTGGTTGCTAACAGGCATGGTGAGGATGGTTCTTTGTTTTCTCAGGGAGACAGTTTGCCTAATTGCTCATGCTCTCAGTCTTGGTCTGCTTGGCACCTTTCCTTCCTTACCCAGATGTAACTGGGATATGACTGGATACAAGCTAAGTTTCATAGTTTTTCGGGGAAGGAGAAATTTATCCCATTGTTGAGAGTAGAGTGTAGGCACAGCTCAGTGCAGGTAGGGGTCCTAGATCACTAGCAGGGGCTGCTGCGTTCATTGTTCAGAGGGGGTGGCCCTGTTTGAGTTATCTGTGTTACCCATTCTGTATCCTAGAGTTAGAGCGCAAAATATTGGCGTTTAATATAGTAGAGAAATATCAACAGAGTTTTTTTCTTCAATACTGAACAGAAACCAATGCTTTCTTTCCGTGCTAATGCAGTGTTCCTTGCCGCTCTAGGAAGTAAATGCCGTCATACTGCCTCCTTTCCCAAGTGTGAACACCCACCAAAGGCATTGGCTCCACTACCGCCTTCCCTTCCCTTCTCAAAGGAATTCTTTGTAACTCCACTGTCCCATTGTTTCTAGGTCTCAGCTCATACGCAGGGGCACAGAGTGCTCTGGGAGGAAGTCATACCTTCAGAACCTGCACCAGAACCTTCAGGTGTTCAGCTCCAACCCATGGCAACCATGCATAAATCTCCAGTGTTCCAGAAGCCACAGGACAGAGGAGAGAGGCCAAATTTCACTTATAAGGGTGAGGAAAGTAGAAAGGAAAGAGACATATTTGGAGTACCTGTGTCATTGAGGAGCTGGCACCAATGTTTGAGCAGTCCCAATATTCTGGGTTTGAATGTTTATAGAAATAGTAGGTAAACTTTTCCTCTGCAGCTAAACATCTGTTCACCCCAGGTGGGGCACAAAAGACACACCAAGGAAACAATTTACTGAAGACTAACTTGTGAACCAATGATTAGTTAGGCGTTGGCTGAAGAATTTTTTACAGGAACATGGTGGCTTAGCAGCAGCTACACCATTGAAGAAATCTCTTAGTACCAGTTAAGTGTCTACTTGGGAATGGAGGAGGGGCTCATGACCTTCCCCACTTGCTACAGAAGTTATTGGGCCCAGTCTTTTGCAGGTCTTAGGTCTGCAGTCTCAGGGCTGAGAGCTCAGGAGGGTGATGGCCATGTCACGCCCAGAGGACAGTAGGCCATCAGTTCTAGTGGTAAACTTACGAACAAAGAACTTAAGGGTTTTTGTTTTTTAAGTGAATTTGCCGATTTGTTAACCTAGTACATTTACAGCAGATATTTTTTTTTAAAGATTTTGCTAGTATCAGTATTTTATTTACAAGTACTTTTTTTTAATGGCAGCAGTTTTGATAACCAAAATAAGTGACACGGGAATTGTGGTGCTGTCCTAATCCACAGCTCGTGCTCGTGTTTTGCCAGTTGACCCCATGTTTGTTCTGGTCCGCAGCCCACCTCCGGCCACAGTGCAGTTAATCATAACTCTCCAGTGTCCTCTAAGATGGCTTTTTTTTGGGGGGGGGTTGGTTTCTGCATTATTTCTTAGTCATTCTTTTCATGACCTTAACAGTTTTAAAGAACATAGATTAGAATTAGTAGAATGGATGCAAATTAGGTTTGATATTTTTCTCATTTGGGTTGTACATATTTGGCAAAAAAAAAAAAAAAAAACTCCGATATTTAGTCTATTGTGATGTTATCTTTGATGACTTAAGATCAGTCGTGCTAGGTTAATCACTATAAAATTACTGTTCCTCCCTTTATAATTAAGTAATTTAGAAATTCTCATGAAGCTGTGTAAAAATCTAAGTCCTAATCAAACATGTTACTAAAACATTAGTTTTTGTATTTATTGATTTTTTTTTTTTACTTTATTGAAGCTTCTCAAGTGAGTCAGTGATTACTAAAACAGTTAAAAATGGCACTTTCTCATTCCTTCCGTCCACATTGTTGCATTGTTAGAGAAAACATTCACTTCTTTCCCTTCTAGTTTACCAGTGGGTGCACATGTGGAGGCTAGAAGTTATGTTGGGTACCTTCTGTTTCTCCCCACCTTACTTTATTATTGTCATTGGTGTATATACATAGGCATGCACCTGGAGGTCAGGGTTGTGTGTCCATCCACCTTGAGCACCGTTACCCCCAAGTTCTCTCTGGCCCCTCTACCATATTTTTTGAGATGGGATCTTTCCCTGAACTTGTAGGTCCATATCAGCTAGGTTACCTGACCTGCACTGCCAGGATCTGCCTGTCTCTGTTCTCTTCCAACCCCCAGCTCCGGGGCTACAAACATAGGGCTTTTATGTGGGTGGTGGGATTCCAAACTTACGGCCTCATCCTTCCACAGCAAGCACATTACCACTGAGCCATCATTCCAGCCCTGAGAGTGTGTGGAGGCATGGGTGGCTGTGGCTGTGTTGTTTTAGACAGTGCTGAGTACCTTAAGTCAGGGTCTTATTCATCCAAGGCAAACATTCTTCTCATTGAGCTGTTTAGAAATAGCTGATTTTTAGCAGAACACCGTATTCTAGGCTGTTTGTCATTGTTTGGTTTGGTGGGTTTTTTTTCATTTATGGGATTTATAATACTTTGTTTTATATAAGTGAATTTTTTTTGCATTTTGAATCAGGGTGTGTGTAGTCTTGTCTAACCTGGAACTCACTGTGTAGGTCAGCCTGGTCTCCAGCGTGTGGTGGGCCTCCTGTTTCTACCGTGAGTGCTGGGCTGACACCTCTGCCACCCGACCAGCATATAAGTGAATTTTTCATATTTCTAAAGAAGCAGCATGGAAACACTGGCTAATTCTATAGTTCGTGGCCAACAGCCTAAATCCTGTTGCCCAAGATATCAGTTGTCTAACTGCAAGGCTGGCATTGGTGACAAGATGCTTGATATCCATGAAAAGCAGGCAGCAGCAGCCGCGGCAGGTACCAAAAAGGTGGCAGACTTACTAGAGGTTGGTTGGTTCTCACATTCAGTTTTCTAGGACATCAAGATCTAAAGGACTGCTGTACACAAACACGAAGACAGCACTATTGGTAGAGAAGAAATTAGAAAGCAGATCCTGCTAGGAAATCAGTGTACTTTGTTCATTTGACCCTGCTCTATGGGCATTCGTGGATATGGACCAGAGTCCAAGATGTCGGCACTTTATGTGTAAAAATCTTGGCATATAGATGCTGAAAAAAAAACAAATAAATAAATTTGGATAAGTGAATGCCAACCCCCACACCTATATAGTAAGACTAGTCAATTTCTCCTCTCAGCCATGTCTACTTCTCAGAGTCCTACTCCTTCCCACAAAGGAAGTTCTGGAGATCAGGAGGTGACAGCTAGACTTCTCACTGCAGGGTTCCAGGTGAGTTGTCCTCCCTCTCACTAAAAGCCCAAGTCTGTGTCCAACAATATCACAGCAAATGCCCATATCTGTCTGTAGTGCTGCGTGTTTAAGAACTTTTTCTGAATCTTCTTGCTTAGTAACAAACCAGTCTGATTCCCCACTAAATCTAGTGCCCTTTCCTCTTCCTTCCAGTTTTTCACACCCCTTTGCATAACACATTCCTGCTTCCTCTCCTCTCTAGCACTGTAGTTATCTCCAACACGGGTTTTGAGCTATGGAACCTTTTTAGGCCCCAAATGAGGGTCTTGTTTTGTTTCAGACTTTGGAAAAGATCGAAGACATGGCTGTGTCTCTTATTCGAGAGGAGTGGCTTCTTGATCCATCACAGAAGGATCTGAATAGAGATAGCAGGCCCGAGAAATACAGAAACATGTTCTCCCTGGGTAAGGAGAGCTGTAGTTATTATAATTTAAGACACTTTTCTTTGTTTTGTTTCTGGTAGCTTTATAAGATTTCTGGAGGACTTAGTTGAACTTACACTCAGGATTCAGAATTGTAGAGATGGCTCAGTGGTTATGAGTGCTTCCTTCTGGGACTGGAGAGATGGCTCAACAGTTGAGAGCACTGGCTGCTCTTCCAGAGGTCCTGAGTTCAATTCTCAGCAACCACATGGTGGCTCACAACCACCTCTAATGTGATCTGATCTGGAATGCAGGCTCTATATTGCAGATAGAGCACTCATATACATTAAATAAATCTTTGCTGGGCAGTGGTGGCACATGCCTTTAATCCCAGCACTTGGGAGGTAGAGGCAGGCAGGATCTCTGTGAGTTCAAGGCCAATCTGGTCTACAGAGTGAGTTCCAGAACAACCAAGGCTACATAGAGAACCCCTGTCTCAAAACAACAAGAGTGCTTTCTGCTCTTCCAGAAGACTAGCGTTCTGTTCCCAGTGTCCACATCAGGTACCTCATAACCACAAGTAACTATAACTCTAGGGGCCTCTGCAGACACCCTACATATGTGACACACATAGTTATAAATTTGCTTTAATTTTTTTTTTAATCTTAAAGAAAGGAAATTCAGAATTCAAGAGATGGACATTAGATTGAGACTTCTTGAGATCTCAAATGAAACATTTTGTTCTCTAACCCAGAATTCTTTGCAGTTTGTACATGTTTAGTAAATACTGCTCGTTTTGCCAGTTAGAAATTGACATCTCTGTAGTACTCCCTGAGTTCACACCTTTTTTCCAGTTCCCATTGGACCATCGTTGGAATGTGTCTGTCACCTGAGCCAGTTGTACTTCCCTGTCAGGACTGTATGGCGCATTCTCTCCCACTCGGTAGATCTTGTAGGGGTTCTTTATCTCCTCCTCCCTCCCAGCTTACACTTCTCAGTTGATCACTTTCCAACTTTATTCATCTACCAGGAAAGCCTTTTTTCCTGACACCTCTTCCCCCGTTGGCATTTGTTTGCTACTTCTGCGTGATCAGCCTGCATTTATCTCTCCCTATTTTTGATAGAAAAATTTATATGCACTTGTAGGTTCCATGAAAACTTCATTTCTCCCTCTCTTCTACTATAAAAAAATAGAAAGTGACCGTAATGATTGTTTACTACATGTTTATTTCAGATGGTGAGACCAGACTTGAGGACAAGGAATTATTTTCAAAACAGGTAATATCTACCAGAATCCAGCCACATGGAGAGTCAGCTGCCAAGTGCAACGGGGATGTTATCGTGGGTCTTGCACATGGAGAATCCCGAGATCTGGGCAGATTAGAGAGGCAGCAGGGAAATCCCACACAGGAGAGACGGCACAGATGTGATGAGTGTGGGAAAAGCTTCGCTCAGAACTCGGGCCTTGTCCGCCACTGGAGAATCCACACTGGAGAGAAGCCCTATCAGTGTAACGTGTGCAGTAAAGCCTTCAGTTACAGATCAGCCCTCCTTTCCCATCAGGACATCCACAACAAAGTAAAGCGCTATCACTGCAAAGAGTGTGGAAAGGCCTTCAGTCAGAACACGGGCTTGATCCTGCACCAGAGAATCCACACCGGGGAGAAGCCTTATCAGTGTAACCAGTGTGGGAAGGCCTTCAGTCAGAGTGCAGGCCTTATTCTGCACCAGAGGATCCACAGTGGGGAGAGACCATATGAATGTAGTGAATGTGGAAAAGCTTTCAGTCATAGTTCACACCTCATTGGACATCAGAGAATTCACACTGGGGAGAAACCCTATGAGTGTGATGAATGTGGGAAAACCTTCAGACGAAGTTCACATCTTATTGGCCATCAAAGAAGCCACACAGGGGAGAAGCCCTACAAATGCAGTGAGTGTGGGAGGGCCTTCAGTCAGAAGTCAGGCCTTATTGAACACCAGAGAATCCATACGGGGGAACGGCCCTATAAGTGCAAAGAGTGTGGGAAAGCTTTCAATGGGAACACTGGCCTCATCCAGCATCTGAGAATACATACAGGGGAGAAGCCCTATCAGTGCAGTGAGTGTGGGAAAGCCTTCATTCAGAGATCAAGTCTCATTCGACATCAGAGGATCCACAGTGGAGAAAAGCCTGAAACCCCAGGAGTTTAGGGAAAGCTTTCGTTATAGTTTGAGCATTATTCAGCATTAGAGAAACTATGTAGTAGTGGGAAAGTCTAGTGAAAGGGGGCAGAGTCTGTAGTGGTAACAAAGCTGAGTAGCACGTGGGTAGTTTGGGCTCAGTCCCTGATAAGAGCTGATTAGCTTGACTGTCTTTGGAGGATTTGATGATGCAGAGCCCCAGCAGCTCTATGTTTTGTCTCTCCCATGAGGAGCTGTTAAGTTCGAGAGGGACCACTCCTAGCTTCTCTGTTTCTTCCCGTTTCCTATGGTCGCTTTCTGTCATCCCTCTGAAGGTGCCCTTGTAAATCCTAATCTAAGAAGCTGCTTGAGTCCAAGGCAACCTCAGTGAGACTAAGATTTGTACCTAGCTTCCTAATACCCTACGTAGAGGGAAATTGTTGGTCATTTAAATACTCATAGATAGATAGAAATCCATATTCCTCTACAAACTCAATGCTATAGTTTTAACAGCACTCTAGAACTTTTCTTCATTTAGCACCTTTGCTGACTCCATTGAATCCCTGAGCATCTGTACATATCCTTCACCACCCCCAGTCTCAGTACCTGTGCCAACAAAGGAAGTGGACGTATTAGTGATGATGGTAGGAGTGACGGAAAGAACAAGGTGAGTGGAGACTCAGCCTGGCTATTCTTGAGCATGCACAGTTGTACCTCAAGGTGACTTCTGACTCTCCTGCCACCTCCACTGTGCTTTGGAAAATATTTGCACTATCAAAGTTTTGGTACCACATAGGAGACAGGAGCTTGAAAAAGACATTAAAAATCTTTACCAATAATAGACACCATCCTTTTTTTGGCCCATTAGGGTACTTATCAGTCTATATAAACTCACTGACTACATGGTTAGCCTGGACCAACTTTCTCAGATAGCCTTTGCAGCTCTATCATCATCTTCCATCTGTTTCCTCCATTTGCATATCTTCAGTATCCATAGTGGTAATCTGTCAAATACCTCACTTCTGATTCCTCATTCTTCTGAATTCTGGCACACTCCATCAGTCCTCTAACAAAGAAACACTCATTGTCACCAGGCACTGTATTTCACCTCTGAAGCCTCAGCAAAACATAGGATCCTGTGTAAAGTAATGAGGATGTTTTAGAATAACACACCAGATCCTGTGCATCTAAAATATAGTGTCTTCTCAGTTAAGTAATTATACTTATTACTTAATAAATACTTGTTAAAATACATATTTTAAAGTACTATTTTTCTAGTAGTGCTACTAGTCCTCCAAATATTGGGAACTATCTTAGAATTCTTATTTAATTAGGAGCAAGAAAACCATCTTGTGTTTGACCATTTGGTTAGATAGTAGGCTCGGAGCTGAATAACTTTTTCTTTACAACATTAACCCTCACACTTAAAATTATTCCATTAATCTTACTCAGTAGACACATAAGTAGGTTCTGATGACATCTCTGGAGGGGGGACTGACCTTGTGACTATCCTACAAAAGGCCATCTTAGTTTCTGTGGTTAACTTTCTCAGAACAGTCCTTTGATTATTCTTTATTTTTCCTATCCTCCTATCTGTTTGCCTCCTTCCTGTTTAATAGAGTTTACCATTCCTAACTCTTCTCTAACACTCTCAACCACTGAGCCATCTCTCTAGCCCCAACCAAAAAAAATTTTTTTTTAAGATGGTCTAAAAAGTTTAAGACATCAGAAGCAGGTAAATCAGCCTATATGTCTATACCCTTGCTTCCTGCTTGGGTTGTGCCTTTCTGTATGACAGAATTTCTATGTAGGTCAGTGCTCCCTTGTGTGAAAGTTACATGAGATGAGAGTATTGTCAGAGAAGGTAGGTGTCTCTGTGTGTGCACATATGCACGCCCACACCTTTCATATACTCTTCTGGAGCATCTGCCTTCATTTCCAAGAAATTGCCCTTTTATAGCAGTTGTACCCAGAGCAATGTGCACCAGCTCACTTCAATCTCAGAATTACTAAGCATCTAGCAGAAGTCCAGAGAAAAAAGAATGTAACTGGGGATATTAATGTTATACTGGGATAAATATGAAAAAAATTTCCTCATTTTAAAATGAGTTATTGGAGCCATTATGGTGAGGCACACTTTAGTCATAGCACTCAAGAGACAGAGGCAAAGGGGCGAGCCTGGTCTGCATAGTAAGTGCAAAGCCAGTCTTAAATATAGTGAGCTCAATCTCAAAAAGTGAAAGAAAAAAATCAGGGATGGAGAAATGGCTTAGCATTTCAAATTCAGGCTGTTCTTGCATAGGACCCTTGGGTTCAGCTCCCAACACCCATATTGGGTGACTTGCAACTTCCTGTAATTCCAGCTCCAGGGTGATCCAACATCTCCAGCCTCCACAGGCAACTGCACACAGATAGACATATACATATATACATTAACATAATTACAAATAATAAAAAATATAAATGAGTTATCAAAGCTAATTCAGCACATGTATAGAAAAGGCCAACTGTTATAGCCTATGATGATAGAAAAGGCTGTGAAGTCTTCGAAGAAATACCTAGAAGTCATTTTCGGTCTTGAATTCAAGCAGCAATCAATCTATATGACATTATTTAGAGCTCTTAACTATCAGTTCCATTCGTTGCACTTTTATCCTATAGAGCCAAATTTTTCTTTCCTTCTGAAATGAGCTGTTCACCAGTGCTACCTCCTCCCATCCTTAGTTTCTCATTTTAGGATCTGGCATGGCAAAGTGGTTCTTCCCTAACTCACTTGCCATCAGCATTCTACTGGGAGAAACTTCTGAGGTTTCAAAGAATTTCTCCACGAGGCCAGATAGGTATGCAAAAGTGTGGCAGTTGGTTCTAATATGGACCAGTATAGCTTTGCTCTTGTTTTTACATGTCTGTTTTGTTTTGCTTTGGAGCAGTTGCTATGAACTAAACCCTAAGTTTAACATGTATCTGACTTAAGAACTAATATCACATGCCCCATTTTTAGATGATAAAACAGAAGATTAGAGAACTAACCAACATCACATAGCCAGCAAATGGCAAGATTCTAACCAACATCACATAGCCAGCAAATGACAAGATTCTAACCAACATCACATAGCCAGCAAATGGCAAGATTCTAGCCTATACAGCCTGGTGCTAGACACTGATGACCAACTGATTAAGCCCTGGCCAGCCAAATAAAACCATGAGCCCCTGGTCATAAGAGAAAGTAGGTACAATAATGTGCAGTAGCGTAGAGTGGATCCACTGCAGTTACTGGAAAATTGGCTTTCAATACTATTTGGGATGAGAACTCTTTAGACATGGATATCATGATTCCTAGTACAAGAAAGGTAACTTCTGTCAGTAAAACATGCATAAAGGAGTAACTAAGAGGGCAAAGCAGTAACAACTTACTGACTCAAATACATTTCTCTGTAGACTGCCTAAGGGGAAGAGGAGTGTGTAGATTCCATGGTGGGCAAGTGGCAATAGTAAGTTCATCCACAGCTTACAGTGAGAAACCTTTTAAGCGTCCTGCCCATTTCCAGTCACCATTCTGTGTGTCTTCTATTCTTAATTTTTCAGATATGTTACTCATTTTAACCCATTTCTGCCTTAGCTCTTAAAATATTTCTTATTGGTTTTCATAGTCACTGTTGCACTAAAATATATGTTAGAATGGCTAGTGTATACATTAAGGCTTTTTATTATTGTTTTCCTTCCCCTTCCCTTTGGTTTTTCGAGACAGGGTTTCTCTGTGTAGACTTGGCTGTCTGGACTCACTTTGTAGACCAGGCTGGCCTGGAACTCACAGTTATCCGCCTCCTGAGTGCTGGGATTAAAGGCGTGTGCCACCACGCCCAGCTGTTGGCTGTTGTTTTCCTTCTTAATCTCATTTATATGTCATAATGTTGATTTTCCCAATATATGATGGCTATTTGTGGTCGTCATCTTGAGTACTACTAGATTCTTGGGCTTTTCATTGGTAAACAGCCATTGTTGGACTAACTGGACCACAGCTTGTAAGCCATTTTAATAAATCCCCTTTATATGTTTTTTTTTTCCATTCTATAAGTTCTGTTCTAGAGAACCTGAGCAGTACAGATTTTCATACCAGAAGTGTCCTATTTTTAAAGTATTTGGAATGGCTTTCCAGTTTGCCAATGCCTACAGTTATTGAGACCTCTCAGAAACTCAGTGTATTTTGAAAGCCTATGGTGTGAGCTCTTTTACAATGCATTTGATTATCCTGATTCATCAGTTATGAGAGGCAAGAGATTTGGTGGCTGTATATAAAACTTGACACTTTGTAGAAAATTAAAGAAAATGATGGTACTGGTTGGTTGCTTCTGGAGTCTCTGGATAAACTGACAAAGGAAAAGAATGTACTGCTTAGTAAAATTAACCAATTTCTACTATCTCAGAACATAATGAAAAGCAACAGTGTACTCAGTGATAAAAGTGGCCAGCTCCAGATACACCTAAACAGTCTAAAGGTTTCTAAATGTGCGCTGGAAGAGATCCTCCAGCTGTCATAGCTCAGAGTGAGGAGAACCAAAGCTAAGCTGTCATTATAAGGTTGACCAATTTACAAAGAAAAGTAAGTCCCAGCCTCAGAGGGTAGCAGTGGGTAAAGTAAGAGCATTAGTTGGTAAAGAATGTAGCCCTGTAACTTAGGGTGGGGTGTGTGGAGGGCCTGGTGAAGGCTAAGAACCTTCAGCTCTCATATTCTCACAGGGTTATCTCACCTGAGGGAGTATCTTTCTACCACCAACAGAAAATGTACTCCCACTCCTCAAATAGTGCCTTTTCTGCCTTTGAGGAAATGCAGAATGAGTAGGAGAGGAAAGTAGTTATAAATACCAACTAAGGCCATGTGACCAGCTTCAGAAGTGAGGATTATAATTGTCAGGATGGTTTCTGTCTTATTTTATTAAGAATGTGTTTGTACAAATATTTGTATTTTCTTTCTCCAACTTCTTTATCATGTAATGAAACATCAATTAAGAGAATATCTGTAGCTACAGTAGTTAGTCTTGAAATACAAAAAGAATGTCATCAAAGGACCTTGCCATTGATTCTAAATTTATAACATGTTTGAAGTTGTGCAAGGAATGGTTTTAACATGTTAGGCATGACTATGACCTGATTAAATATATAATGTATTTGCAGGTGTACATGGGATAGTTATATCATGTTAGGTGTAATTATGACCTGGTTAGTGTTTTCATTTGGAAATTAAGCATGGCATAAGGAGATATGATTGTGTCAAGTTGTCAAGGGGTGAACATGAAATGGCTCTTCTTAGTTGTCAACTTGACTGCATTTGGAATTAACTAAAACTACTGGGCACACCTGTGAGGGCTCCCCCCCCCCCCCAAACTAAATCGTTTCAAGTGAAAAGACCTACCTTAATCTGGATCTTTTGAAATGGGAAGATCCACCGTTAGTCTGGGCCACTTCTGATGGCAGCCTAGGTAAGGGCATGGAGAAGGAAGCTTTTGGTCTTGTGTCTTTGCTCTTGCTGGCAAGGCCACGCCTTCGCTAGAATTAGAGCCTTCTTCTCCAGGTTCTGGAAATAATGAAGACCAGCTGAGACATCCAGCCTAGTGGAATAAACAACTGCTGGGTTCTTGGACTTTCTATTGGTAGACAGCCGTTGTTGGGCTATCTTGACCACACACTGTAAGCTGCTCTAACAAATTCGCTTTCTCTACCTACATGGAGACTCATTCTCTAAGGCCTGTTGTGTAGCGGCCTTGACTAGGCTGCCACACTTCAAGATTTCACCTTTCTTGTCTCATGGTGTCTTTTAGACCATTTCTCTTCAATATCTAACTTTTCTATATTAGTCCTTTTTTTCTCCTCTATACTAAAAGTAATCTCCATATCCTGCTTTTACTCATTTTTTCTGTGTCCCTGTTTGTCTGTTTTGTTATTTCATGTATTTGAGTGACTTCATATTCCCCACTTTGTATGTCATCTCATTGCTTGGGAAATTTTCCTCAGTTACCTACACAACCTGATATTTGAAACGAAAATTTGCCATTCTTCTCTTTCAGTTTGTATTTTACTTTAAAATAGACATTATTGCTAAATGCTGGTATCCTAAAATAGAGTCATTGCCTTTCGTTTCCCATTCTAACCTTGAAGTTATCAATTCACCTTTTTCTACCGTCCGCTAGAGGGCTAGAATCTTGCTAACCTCACTCATATTCTTCTTGAGGCTTGTTTTTGTTGTTGCTTAGGTTGTTTGTTTTTATTTCTACTATACCTTATAGTCTTCCACATAGATCCACATGTAGTTTCAGGTTACTATAATTCCCTTCAGTATTGCCAACTTACATAACATTTCTAAAATGATCCTCAAACTCCATTTTCATGGTATCTCATTTTTACTCAGCCCCTATCAGGTAATTCTTACCAGTGTTCTATAACCTTGTTCTTAGCTGACTCAGCCTTCATCACTCTCTGGCATGTTTATATCACATTCAAACCTCCTACAGCTTTCTACTGTTGTCTCACAGCCTTTGCCTCTGTGCCTTTCTCCAGTCTCCCACCTCCCCTCTACCCCCCCCCCCCCCCCCCACTTAGATTACTCTTTTAACTCACTTGCTTTATGTCTTTTGAGACAGCACCTTCTGATTGAGTTCACCTCACGCCAAGATCTTTCCTTATTCTGTTCTGCCTGAGCACTTAACTTTCAAGTTTTACTGTGATCCATGTACTTAACTAATACCTTGCTCTGTAATTATTTTCTAGCAGTCTGTATAGTAGTTTCACATTTTTATTTATTTCCAAAACTAAATTGTAAGCTCCTTGAGGGCAGGGATGGTAACTGTAACATTTGTATCACTGCACTCTCTTAGTGCCTAGTACAGTGCTGAGCACACAGTAGATGTTTAATAAATGCTTGTTGAATTATTGTGTGGATTTTGTGGTGTTAAAATGTTCAAGGGTTTTCAGTGATGTGTACTATTTAGTGCACTGAAAAACTGCAGAACTGTCTCCGGAAAGTACTAGAGTACATCAAAGTCTGCCTGTATCAAGGAGTAATGTGGGGGGTAAAAAAAAAAACTAGGAAGGTCTATGTAAAATTTCAAAGACCTTGTTTCCAAAATTAAAGAGAAAAGAAAATAGGAAACACACACACCAAAAAAAAAAAAAAAAAAAAAACCCTAATCTGATAAAGGTACATATAAAATGAGCTGACAAATAGATTTTTGTATCTGCTGTTTGCTTAGTAGTTTGAAAGTTTAACTATTTCTGGAGGCATTTGGGGTTATACCATTGGTGAGCAGCTGGGATGCTTCTGGAATCTAGTAGGTAGAGTTTACAGACTCTACACAGGATCCCTGAGGCTGTCCTTCACAACAAGGCCAAGGTTCAATACACTGGTTCTCAGTCTATGGGGCACAGCCTTTTCATGGGACTGCATGTCAGATGTTTACATTATGATGCATAACAGCAGCAGAATTACAGTTATGAAGTAGCAACAAGGTAATGTTATCATTGGGGTCACCACAACATAAGGAACTATTTTAAACGGTCACAGCGACAAGAAAGTTGAGAATCACTGCTTTAAGAGCATCTAAGGGGTGTGTGTGTACTCTGTGGTATGATGAGTTGAGGAAAGAAAGCCTTACTCTTTAGAGTTCATGGTAACAGAATGTCGGTAAAAAAAATGTTACTAGTGCTTTTTAAATTGGCACATAGTAACGCATGGGGTAGTGCCATTCAAATACCTACACTGCCTAATGGTCAGATTAGGGTGATTGGTGTGTCTGTCGCCACACTTTTGTGTATGTTGGGAACATTTCAGAGTTCTCCCTACTAGCTATTTGTAAACATGCGGGTAATTGTCAACTGTAGTTACCCTCCTGCACTGCAGAACACAAGAAGTTTCAAGGCTGAAGGTGAAGCTCAGAAGGAGAGCAGTCACCTCCTCACCAGCACAAGGACCTCCATTTGGTGGCCAGCACTTCAGAAAATAACCTATGTACATACACTTGTGCCTGCTCTGATGGTGTTTCACGGTTGTTTTCAACATCAGATCTGCCACCACTCTGCCGAGTGGCAGGGTAGAAACACAAGTCTAGCTTTCACAGGTTGACCCATTACCATACATAAAGATAAAATACTTAAGCAAAGGAAAGGAGACTGCAGCAGTCTATCAAAGGTTTAGCTTTGGGGACAATGTGACAGTAAACACACTCTGGCGGCCACTAGACAGAATTTGGCAAAGCCATATCTAATGGAAAAAAGCAGAAGTCAGAAAGCCAGCATAGCTGCTTGACAAAGACTGAGCAGAGCTAACAGTATAATGCGATGGACATTGTGCCGGCCTTCGTTTTGGTCTTGATCACCACGTTGCGTACTTGGGGTGGCTTTTAATATTTGTACAACTTGGGGATATTGGTCGTTGGGAAGTTTCTTACAAATCATTTATGCTCTCTCCCAAGAGTCCTGCTTCTCAGCTTTCCCAGGAAAGGTCTCACAGTCTGACCTTGACATTTTTACTTTAAAGTTTTCTTATATTTTAGGAAAGTATTTTATTGTCTTCTCTGCGTGATTAAAGAAATAAAATGTTATGTAATTTTAATTTTTTTTCTAAAAAAATGAAAATAAAATGTTGTCAAATGCCTCCTTCCTTCATGCCCAGCACTGACCAAAGTGGAAAAAAAAACCTCCAGCATCCTAAAGAACACCAAGATTTCTGGTACCAGCAGGCCTAGGGCCTTTCTAGGCCAGCTGAGTCAGCCACCTGTTATTTAGGTCCTGGACTCCCTTTGTAGACCAGGCTGGCCTCGAACTCACAGCAATCCACCTGCCTCTGCCTCTGGAGTGCTGGGGTTAAAGGCATGCACCACTACACCGAAGCCTGTTACTTGCTTGCTCCTCCAGTCTTCCTCTTTCTTTTGTTTTTCCCCTTCCCCCTCCTCCACTGAGCCGGCTGCAGACTTATCGCGAGGACGGGGAGTGGGCGAGCGGAGCCCAGGCGAGGGCGGTGTGGGCCCAGGACCCGGGTGAGGCTGGTGCTTAGTCTAGTAGTCTAAACCTCAGAACTGCTGCTGTCTGTGGAGCCACCCGCTGGGTCGGCTGAAGATGGAATTTCTGGAGGAATGAGCGCACAGAAGCCTGATTTTTTTTCTGCCCTGGGGGGAGGGGGGTCCTCCTTTGGGTTGGTTTCTGTTAATTTTTGTAAAATGTGACTCAAGGGGGATTTAGTGTTATGTCATTCTTTTCATGGTATCATATTGGGCCTGCATACTGGCAAGGATGCATAGTGCCACTGTAGAGACTGTCTGTAACATGGAAAAAGACAGAAAGGTAGTTATTATAGTAGAGTTTAGAGACCAAATTAGGTTTGCTCTCAAGGGGTGTGACCAGTAGCAGTCCATGTTCTTCAAACAGTCTGAATTTTAAACACAGAAGAGTAAACTTATAAAGCCTTTTCTCTGTCACAGTTTTCACGGGAAACAAGACAACCCTTTTGCTAAGTAAGACACTGTTTTTCATAGCACCAGCCACTACAAGAGTAGTGTTACAGTGGACCATCTTGTTCAAATGAACCAAGGATCCCCCCGAACTCCTTGCAGTTGAAGTGATGGAATTGCTGGATGGTAGGCATTGCTGGCAGTGATGTCATCATCTCGTTTTCCAAATTTAAATAGACTTTCTCTTCTTTATTCTTAAACTCCTTCATTTACCCTATTTGCTAATCTCTTCAACATCGATTGTGTTTTAATTTTATTTTAATGTGATTTTTTTTAAGTGTTACGTAAAGTGCAAACAATACATTGTTCTTTCCAAACGCCTCGGTTCAAACCCATGGCCTTGCACACATTAAGCAAGTGCAGTACCCCCGAGCTTTGTCCCGAGCCCATACTTATTAGTTTCATATCCATGTGTACTCAGATTGTTTTAAATACCTTTAAGAAAGACACACAGAAATTCTTATTTGTGTCAGATGTTCATTCTGGTAGTTCTGTGGTGTTACTCTCTTAATGCAGGTGAATGAAAAAATATTTGATCTGTGACCTGGCTACTGTTTGGTTAGCTTGTCCTCCAAAGACTGAACAGATGTTTGAGAGTTCTGGCTAAGTCTGGATCACATTATATTGCTGTGCCATACCTACGGTGCATAACATATATCCCCCCCCAAAAAAGTTTATTACTTCAAGAATCAAGAGCAGAGTTGTAGGCAAAGCATTAACTTTGAAAGATTTTGTAAGGATGGACCCAGAGCAAATGTCTCTAATGTACATATTAAGGATTCTTTACAGATTCCTGAGAATGAAAAAGTCTCTCTGTATGAGGACCAGTTAAAAGATTATAAAGGCAGACCCTCCAACGGCCGACAGTATGAATGTGATCATGGTGGGAAAGCCTTCTGTGTGCACTCAACCCTCACTGTACATGAAGGAGTCCACACTGGAGAGAAACCCTAACCCTGTAACAAGTGTAAGAAAGCCTCTAGTGTGAGAGGACACCTGATTATACACCTGAGTCCACAATGGACAGAAGCCATAAGACTGCAATGAGTGTGAGAAAGCTTTCACTGTGAGCTCAGTCCTCATCAAACAGAGAATCCTTATGGGAGAGAAGCCATATACATGTAAGGAATGTGGCAAAGCCTTCTGTGTGGACTCAGCACTTACTAATCACCAGAGGATTCACTCCGGAGAAAAACTGTATGAGTGCAGGGAATGTGGACAAGCATTCAGTCGGATTCAAACTCCCAATCATCACCAGAGAATCCATACTGGAGAAACACCCTACAAGTGTGATGAGTGTGGGAAAGCCTTCTGAAGATGTTCGCACCTTAGCAAACACCAAGAGAAAATGTCAACAGATGTATGTGGTGATGGTATTCTAGAGACCTTTGGTTGCATCAAAAGACAAAAGACAAGAAAAAAAAAATCACCATGCCTTTCCTTGAAATAATGGAGAAAAGAAGTCACTGGAATCAGCTCCATCATTGTACACAAGCCTCTGAAGGCACCTGTCCTCTCTCTCTAGAATTTAGCTTCACAATTCATGGGATACATACATACATACATACATACATACATACATACATATATATATATATATATATATATATATATATATATATAGTGTAGCAGGCATCTGTCATGCCAGCTTTCCTGTAGTGAGAATGGAGACAAAGGCAGCAGAGTCGCCCCCATTTTACAGCTCCTGCTCCGGCACCCACAGAAAGAAGAAACCCTCCCTCAGACACAGTGGAAAACAAGAACCACCTCCCAAAAGTTAGACACCCACATGCACACTGGCTTGCTGTGCTCACACTTCTACATCATATGCATAATTATTGTCAGTTGAATTAAAGTATACAGTTTAAGCATTGCCTTGGGCTGGGGAGATAAGTAACAAGTAAAAAGGCTTGCTGATGACCTGAGTCTGGTTTTGAAACCCACATGGTGGAAGCAGAAAACTGGCTCCTACAAGGTGTCTTCTGACCTACACACACACAATAGCACATGTGCACATACATTCATACACAAAATCAAAATATTTTTAAATGTTACAACATGCAAGCGTTTCTTGTTTTGGTGTTACCATTCTTACTGATAAAGTTGCATTAATATTTGAATCACAATGTGGTTGAGTCAAGAAAGGCCATTTATTCCCCACTACACCTAGGAAGTCCTACCTAGTGCTTCTCCATTTCTTCTGACGGTCACTCTGCTTTCCAGAGCACTTAGCCTTCCTTAGTTACAGTTGGGTCACTATCCGTGGGTAGGAATCCCAGTAGGTAAGGTTCAGGTGGTCAAAAAAGCCTTAGTCCTTGTGGCCTCCCAATCAAATAAGCCCCTAACTTGGCTGAAAGTCCTGCGCCAAAACAAAATGAAAACCATGTCCTAAAGAAAGTTTCTGCTTTCTGACCCTTGCAGTTAGTGTTTCTCTAGCTGTATGCAAAGGTAGATGTGATTGTGGAACAAACTTGGGGAATGCTTGCTAGATTAGAACTAGCGTTGGTTTTAGGATAAATTTCAAAGATTTATGTAACTGATGTGTCGTCAGGTTCAACTAGGAGAGGTCAGATTTCAGAGATGGAAGTTTATGAGCCAAAGCTTTATTGCTTATAGGAATCCCAGTAGTCTGGGTAGTGATCCCAGAAGTCTCTACAGTCTATCAGGCCATAACCTATCTTTCTCACCTTAATCCATAAGCCCTATTTGTGTACATGACGAGTTTGTACTTTTAAATTATTTTGTTTAGTTTTGTACTTTAATTTTCACACCTGTTTAACATGACTAAAATTCTTCTCACCCCTGAAATGTATATGAAATTAGAACTAAATTCCAACTACTGTAAGTTGTGGGTTGTAGACTGTAGAGACAGCTCAGTGGCTAAGATAATGCATTGCTCCTGCAGAAGATCCAAGTGTGGGTCTTGCTGGCTCTGAATAGTTTGCACTGACGTATGATAATTCTTAAGACAGTTGGAAAGATTTAAGAGAAGATGCAATACTAGGAAAAATCAGGTTTGTTTTTTTGTTTTTGTTTTTTTCAAAAGCAAGGTTTCTCTGTGCAGCCTGGGCTGTCCTGGATTTGCTTTGTAGACCCAGGCTGGCCTCTAAACTCACAGAGATCCACCTGCCTTTCCCTTCCTTAGTGCTGGGATTAAAAGCGTGTGCCACTGTACCCAGCTGAAAAAATCAATTCTTAAGCCACATGAAAAAGAGAAATCAAAGTAAGTTGCAATGGCAATAGCATATGGAAATGCATGGTACCTCCTAGGAAAAGAAAGTTTTCAATAACTGCATTAAAAAAGTAGTACGGCTATGACCAGACCATGAGACATTTTGTTTCACTATACTAAATATGAAATGTAGGCTCTAGGCCAGTGTTTTTCAACTGTGTGCAGTAAGGAATGCATTTTATATGAGTTAGGGAGGTGGCTTGGTGGGTAGGAGTGCCTTCTGCTCTTCACAGGATCTGAGCAGGTGCTCATCAGGACCTGTTACTCCAGCTCTAGGGAACATATTCTAGCCTCTACAACACCTGCACTCATATGCTCATGCCCACACACAGACACATAGACAAAACATAAAAGAAAAAGAAATTCATTTTACATTGTAACTCAGTGTACCACTGTTGGGAAAATCAGCCCTCCTTAGAACTCTTGCTTTTTTTTTTTTTTTTTTTTTTTTTTTTTTTTTTTTTGGACAAGGTTTCTCTGTATAGCCTTGGCTATCCTGGAACTCACTATGTAGACCAGGCCGGCCTCGAAGTCAAAGATCTATCTCTATCTCCTGAATGTTGGGAGCTATTCTTGCCTTCCTACATGTCTTGCTAATGTCTACACTCTAACTGGGAGCAATTCTTACCCTGGCTACTGCCTAGTCATACAGCTGGTGACTTAGAAGATGAAGTAGCACCTCTTGGACAAAGAATAGGCTAGTTAAGGGCTTATATATTGATCACTTGGCATTCTTCTGGAAAATTCTTGTTATATGAATCATTTATATATTCTGGATATGAACCCTTCAACATGAGAATTCACATAGCATTTCCAAATCTATACTTCCTCCGTTTTTTTTAAATGATGTCTTTTGATACACACACACACACACACACAGGGTTAGAATAGTTGCCATGTATATACAATTAGATGTGTATCTAGATGAATCTTAAATAAATATTTTTTTCTGTAGGGAAAAATAAAAGATTAATAAGGCATAGAACATGTATGAGGTACTACTTTCTGATTTTGTTTTTGTTTGTTTTTTCCTTTTTCCTTTTGAGACAGGATATCTGTAAGTAGTCCTGGCTGGCTCCCTGGAACACACTGTTTGGACAAGGCTTGTCTGGAACACACAGAGATCTCTCTGATGGCCTTTGGAGTCCTAGGATTAAAGGTGTGTGCTGTTTAAAACAAAAACAAAAAACAAAACAAAGCAAAAAGCAAAGAACAACAACAACAACAAAAACCCTCTAAACAATCAGGATTGAGACAGAAATGTCATTTAAAAGCAAAAGGTGGTAAATCCCACATATGGTCAGAGTGTGTGTGTGGCCCCCAAACATAACAGAGCTGAAAGGAAGAGGAGAGGCTGCTACGGCAAGCGCCTTTCAACAGAAGGCATGTTGTAAGTGAGGGGAGGTAGCACATGCCTGGGATCCCAGCACTCAGGAGGCCTAGGCAGAGGATCATCAGTTCATGCCTGGCAGCCTACACCGCCAACCTGTGACCCACAAGCACCATGCCCTTCAGGACAGCTGTGAGTGCAGCCCAACACATCTGGAGACCACAGCATCATATTGCAGTATCAAAAGGTTGGACAGCGCCTGGTCCAGGCAGCCTGGGCTGTATAGTGAAACCTGACTCAAAAACAGAACAGTTTTTAAAAACCTCATACTGTATATGCCGTTACACATGTTAAAGACACTGACCAAATGATCCAGAAATATCATTTAGAAGTGACCAGAAACCATGTCCCCTTGATGGGGAGGCCTGATGACACTCGGAGAAAGGATAGCAGACTACCAAGAAGAGACTTGATACCCTAGCATCATATTCAAGGGGAGGAGGTCCCCCTCAGTCACAGTCATAGGGAAAGGGAACGAGGTGAAAGCGGGAGGGAGGGAGGAATGGGTGGATGCACAGGATGGGATAGCAATTGAGATGTAATAGGAATGATTTTATTTTTCAATAAAAAAAAAAAAAATAGTATCATTAAAAAAAAAAAGAAGTGGCCAGAAAAGCAAAGATTTTCATGGTAAACCTGGCTTGCAGCTAGGAAGGCCATGGGCCTTAGTGAGGAAGCTACAAATGCTGTTCACAGGGAAGAGAAAGAAGAGAGTAATGGAATATATGTGAGATAAGTGTAGAAAGAAGCCGGGGCGGGGGGGGGGGGGTGCAGCAAGGGAGGGGTGTTGACGCTTGTTTGCTAACTCTATTTTATTTGGGGTGTTGAAGCCTCTACCTCCCTTCCACCAACCACTTAATTTTGGGTGAGAAAGAAAGAAGGTTAAGGAGAGAGAGGGGTGCAGACTCCTTTGCTTCTTCCACTGTTTAGGGTCAGTTGGGTTCTTTGGGGGCCATATCAATCTCCCTCAACAGCAAATGCAGCAAGCAGTCTCCTCGGAGCCCTGACACGGTTGAACCGGTTTCTCTCAGTCCTCCACACTGTCCATCCCTGGTCTCTCCAAACTAGACACATACCACGACTTCATACCCACTTTCTCTCCTACTTATTTCCCCCAGTGTCCTAGACCACGCCCCTCTCCTTGTGGCAAAGACCACGCCCCCATTCCCTCCCCCCCACCCCCTTATCAGCTGCGGACAAACTAAAATCCCACACTAGGGATTTAAAACAAAAACATATTTCCATAACACAACTGAGTTTAAAAAGAAACCAAAACTTCCCTTACAGAGGGGTCAAGGTGAAAAAAAAAAGTAATAAAAGGAGGAGGGCATGACTAAAGTACAGAAAAGATTTTTATTGTACATGTAAGGGAGAAAGCAGGCAGAGGAAAGAGTCTGCCTGAACATGGCTGGCAGACTAAACCAGACCATAAGAGAAGAAAGCAGGAGGGAGGGCAAGAGAGGCAGCAATAGGCAAAATCCAAATGGCTGAGTGATTTAGGGATCAGGCTAGGTAGGGGGAAGGGGGCGCTTTAGGGTAGGAGCGGTAAGGAGTGCTGGGAGGTGTTGAGGGAGGCTGGCCCAGGGGTTTTTGAGACCTAACACAGGGGAGACTGGGGAAAGGAGTGGAGAGAGTGGGCCAATGGGAACAAAGTATGATAACAGTTCATATGCTAACTTTAAAAAAGTTAGTTGGGAACTGTGGCTCTTGCCTGTGTCTCCACACCTTAGTGCCTGAAGCAGGAAGGTCAAGGTGGGTTCAAGGTCAGTTTGGGCCACAAAGTGAGACTTGGTTTCAGAAACCCGAGGAAGCTGAACACAGGGAAGCATGTCTCCAATGGCAGCACTAGATGAGGCTAGCCACAAGTTGAAGGCTATTCTGGTGCACATAGTACGTTCAGCTACACGACATCCCGGGTTAAACAACTAAAGTCAAATGCTGACAACGGTAAGTGCTGGCTGAGCTGAACACAATACGAGCTTCATGGGAAGTTAGAAGTATAATTTTTTAATGAAACTATTCAGCAGCATTTCATAAAGCTAAATATAAATGTGTGTCTTCAACCCAGAAATGTCTTCTATCTGCCTGTCAGTCTGACAGATGGGTGCTTTTGTTCACCCAAAGTCATACGCAAGATGGATCAGGTAGTAATTTTTACAATAGCCTTGAGCTGCAGACGATCCAGCATTGGGATAGACAAGCGCATCGTACGCGATCTGTCAAGTGGAAGTTGCTGAGAAAGAAAGAAGACGTTGTTGCTGTTGTTGTTGTTGTTGTTGTTGTTGGTTTTGATCACAGGCCTGAACCACCCCACCAGCTTGGACAGTCTGTTTTTACAGTCATCAAGACAGACAAGCCGATAATCCTAGTTTTAGAAAAGGCTGGAAGGTCGGGTCTCAGGGTCCCTCTCTACCACAGTCTCCAACAAACACACACCCACAAAAGGAACAACAACAACACAAACAAACAACAAAGACAAATAAATAATAAGTAACACAAATCTCAGAGACAATATTGGTTGCAAGTAGCCAGACACAGAAGAATGCAGACTCTGTTTGATTCAATATATACAAGATTATTAAATTAAAACAGTCACTACAGATGATGAAAAGGCTCACAACTGTGGCTGCCGGGGGGAGGGTATGAAGTGAGAGGGGAAATGAAGTCACTGACAGTGACAGGGACATAGGCCTGTAAACTTCACTAAGTGGGACACGCATTCAGAATGGACTCTGTAAATCATTCTCAGTAGAATAGAAAAATTTAATGCAAAAGAGATCTGGGTGCTCATTGAGATAACGGTAGATGACGTCATATAATCTGGGAACACTGTCAGAGCTGCGGGAGGCCTTGAGTTCCAACTGTGGGGACTATTTATTACAAATCTTCCCATCTTTCTTTCTCCCTCCCTTCTACTACACTTTGAAACTGAGTAAGGTACTCCATTTTCTAGCTTTTCAACTTATTTTTTTTTCACTTTTGAAAAACCTTAATTTTGTTGACATAATTATTTTTTAATTAATTTTCAAAATTATTTTATTTTTAATTAAAATAATATTGGGTACCCAATTGGGGGCCTCATCCTTGGGAAAGATGACGAATACCACTTCTCTCATCAGCCTTTAATTGCGTGTAGTCCTTCATCTATTGGTAGGTCTCCATGAGATTTCCTCCATCCGTGTTGGCATGTCAACTGGTGGTGTTTTTTAGGTCTTCTTTGGACTGCCACACTGCTGAGAATTCATAGATATAGCTTCCCGGTCACAATCTGTATTGAAGCCAACTTCCAGTGTGGCTTTCTGTAATGGTTTCTGTCTGTTGTCCAAAAAGAAGCTTCTTTGATGAGAGGCAAGAGCTGCCCTTATCTGTGGGTGTATTTCGAATGCCCTTGGGGGCTGTCCTGGCTCAGGGAGTGGCAGTGCTTGGTTGTCCTCTAAGATCAATGACGTCACCCTCTGTGTGTAATTAGCTAGGTTCACAGAACTAGGCGAAGGTTTCTCTAGTCGAGGAGATCTTAAGTAAGGCTGTTGGTTCCTGCCAAAATACAGGCATCGTGGCTGGGCACGACTGTCTGTTGCTTTCCTCTCCGGGCTGTTCACACAGCATCTTCCAGGGCTGTGAAGCTGGTTCTCAAGGCTGAGCAGGCTCGTGGGTCAGCTAGGAGAAGCCCGAGTCCTGAAGCGCATGCTCTTTCCCCATAGGGACTTAACCTTCGACCTCTGGAGCCACCAAGGGCAACAGCCACAGCCTGTATTGTTGGAGGAGGTTTCTCGTACCTGCTGCTGCAGTTTTTGTTAGATAGTTTATGTCTTTTGGGAGAATCGTTATCATCCAGTGTGTTGTGATTTCGTTTAAACACAGAGACACACTCATAGGAACACTCTGTAACTTTAGGTAAACATAAAATAATATGGTTTTTTTTTAAGTCACAGTATTATCTATCCCTCCCCTCATCTCCTTCTGAACTCCTTTCTGAACTCCTTTCCCCCTTTCCAACTAACCCCTCCCTCCGCCGTTTTTAGAATTTTTATCCCTTTATATTACCTGTTTCCTGCTAGTTCCCTTTTATTTTCAGCAAACACATTCTGTAACGGAAAGTCCATGAAAGGAACTACATACAGACCATAGGAAAATTTTGCTTCACAGAAAGAAGAAAGACACGGGGACAGGGAGAGAGAACCGTTAGACTGGAGAGACACAAAAGAGGGAGAAAGAAAAGTTCGATACAGAAATGTTGGGTTCTGGACTGCTCTAAGGTGATGGGACATAGCCGTTTTGCCAGGGTCAAGCCAGGCAAGGTCAGTTACGGACTGTCAGGGCTTCGGGCAGGGCAGCAGTCCGGGATCTGGAGCTTGATAATCACCCCCGTCCCATATGTATGTGGTCACATGTTCCAAGCTCTGAGATGTAAAATGTTTTGTTTGCCATTCCAGAATATACCTTGCTAAAGGGGAAATTGAGATCTCTTAAGCTCCCTGTAATTCTGCTGTCTGGTGTCCTTTCCTGTCCTTTTCTCCTTCTCGGTTTGAGGGATATAAAAAAGAGCTGTGCCTTTAATAACTCGCTGGCTTGGGTCATTAGACCTCGCAGCCCTCCTGACTCCAGCTTTGGACTCTTTGTTTTCTTCATCTCTTTGTTTCTTTTTCATCCGTGGTCCTCCTCCTCCTCCTGCTCCTGGGGATCCTTGGAGGTCAGGGTCACATATGGCTGGTCAGACAACTAGGGTTAAGCCGAAGTAGCTCAGTTGGGAGAGCGTTAGACTGAAGATCTAAAGGTCCCTGGTTCAATCCCGGGCTTCGGCAAAAACTATTTTTTGTTTCGCATACCTCTCTTGTTCCTTTGTTGAGCAGCACTGCTGACCCCATGATGTAAGAGATTGCATGGTTTTATTACCATCGAAAAAGGCTTTTGAGAATATTCACGTGTCTGGGAAGCTAAGTACTTCTTCAGTTTTCAATAATTCCCGGAAGAGAAGTAAGAAACACACTCACGCACGCGCGCGCGCGCGCACACACACACACACACACACACACACACACACACAGTGCCTTATTCTACTTTGGTGTCAAAGTAGATGCTACCAGACGTATGTATAAGATTCAGGGAAGGGTCAGATAGTGGCCCGGTGTGCTAGGCTCTGGGCTCTGTCCCTAGCACCATCATGGTTCCCCGGCACCTCTGCGTTCCAAGAGGGAAAGCCATTGCCTGTCTCCTATGCACCGTGGAATTGGTAGCCTCAGTTGTAAGCCCAGGTGCTGATGTGTGCGGTTCTGTAGACTCCATTTCCCACCGCCACGGGGCTCTGAGGATTTTCTTTGAACCATCTTGAAAGAAACAGGCAATAAACTACAAGGTATTGAGAAGTTTGTCATTTGTAACCTAGTAGATTGGCTGCCTCTAAAAGTGAAGCATCGGGCCATGAGGGCTTTTTCAGGAAAAGTTCATCAACTGTTAAAGCTTTTGGCCTGAATCCGATGCTAAAGCATTTCAGATTTCCTTGCTTAAGTTTGTGAATATAGCTTTGACGGTTCCTCTGGAAAAGATGAAAACTGCACAATTCAAAGTCTCCTTTTGTGATTTGACTCACAAACATTCATGTCTGGCCGGTTAGCTCAGTTGGTTAGAGCGTGGTGCTAATAACGCCAAGGTCGCGGGTTCGATCCCCGTACGGGCCAGCTTCTGAGCCATATTCTCTCCGGCTCTGCATCCAAATTTTAGAAGTTCTCGAAGGAGAACTTTCTGCTATTTAAAAAATAAAGAGATCTTTGCTTGGTGCAGATCGCCGTAAATTCCAGCACTCGATCTTCGAATTCCAGGACATTCATGTCTGCACAGTTGAGACTCTAACCTGTCTTTAAAATAAATTCAAGAAAGAAAAGCAAAACCAGGCGTGACCGCACACGTCCGCAATCCTCTCGCTTGGGAGACAGAGGGAGAAGATTCTGGCGAGTTTGAAGACTATCTAAGTCGGGCTACAGAGGAAATCCCTGCCTCACGAGACTGCATGTAGTGTGAGAGCTTGGGTGTGTTTTAGAGGGAGTTAGAAGGTACGAAACTCTGTCTCTCTCTCTCTCTCTCTCTCTCTCTCTCTCTCTCTCTCTCTCTCTCTCTCTCTCTGTCTACAGAACGGAGCAGATTCAGGATAGTCAACGAGTTGGTGAGAGAAAGGCGATAATAACAGCAACGAACAGTTTTTGTTTATTGAACAGTCCCACTGTTCAATTTCTTTGTTTTGTTTTGAAAACAGGGTCGTCCGTAGCCCGGGCTGGCCCTAAACTGCTGTGTATCCAAGTCTGGACTTGAGTTGCTGATCGTTCTGCCTCAGGCTCTTTGCCTGGCTTACCTTTTTAGTCTTTCTGGGAAGAGTAAACACTGGGGTAAATAAAGCCGGCTCAGGTGAGGCTTCCCGGTGGCTGCCGCGAAGGATCTTCCTAGGTGTAGCCCTGGCCCGAGCTAGCTGGAGGCCCGCTGGGCTGATGTAGTCTGCAGGGCTCTGTGGGGTCCTCTGGACTGCGGAGGCCTCTGGACCTTAGACTCAGTAAAGAGGGTGCAGTACAAAGATCCACCGAGGTGCAAGGATTCCCCGTAGGAGCAGCTGGGCGCTTCAGGGTTCGATGGAGATTTCTCTAATGTAAGTATCGCTGCCCAGTTTCATCTAATCAGACACTCAAAGAGTTAATATCTGCTCTCGACTACACTGTGAGGTGCGAATGGCCGATTCTTTGTTGGCTATTAGTGCAGAACCCATTATTAAATGCATCCCGCCTGAGTCTGCACCGGAGCTGGGATCGGAACACCCCGACGTACGCGCTGTCAGCTGGAGGCCGCGCTTAGCTTCTTTACCTAACGTCTGTACTTGAGTAATCCCCAAACTCTGTGAGAGGGAAGATAGGAAATCCATTTCCAAACTAAGATGCTCTTAGTGTAATCTGAGAAAATTCCTGCCACTTGACCGCAACCTCGGCCTCCAGCCTCCCTCTCCACTCCGCCTGACGCAGACAAAAACTCTAAGGCTTCGTTTTCCAGCTCGCTCGCCTCCCTCCCTCTCGTCTCCCTCCCTGGCTAGTTATGGTGTCTTAGTTCTGCGGATCTCTGTAAGATCGCAGGCTCCACTGGGGCCAACCCGCCAGTGTCCTAGCATCCCCTACAGCCGGGCTTGTATCGATACTCCTTAGGGAGATGTCCCTTTTCTATTTGCAGTGGCCATTTCTAGAGAAAGGGCTATGCGGAGGAGAAGAGG
The DNA here is from genome assembly GCF_903995435.1 of Acomys russatus. Taxonomy (NCBI): domain Eukaryota; kingdom Metazoa; phylum Chordata; class Mammalia; order Rodentia; family Muridae; genus Acomys; species Acomys russatus. The sequence goes on along the minus strand of NC_067139.1, from coordinate 7,611,166 downwards.
CTCTAAGTGAGAACTCTTCCCGTTAGGAAAAAGTATTAATGCAGCCAGATAGAAAAGGATTCTTATACCCTGTTGATGGAGACCAAGCCTTGAAACTTCCTGCCTTCACCTACCGAAAGCTGCGTTTCTGGTCCGCAACCGGTCTCTCTTTTAGGATGCTTATTTAACTTAATTTATATTATTTTTAAGTTGCTTTGCAGAGCAAGGAGTTTCCTTGTGACATTTTCTTATGTATATTATTATACATATGTATATCTCTGTCGTCCCACCTGCCCCCCGGGACCCCCTTCCTTGGCGGTTCTCTTCCTCCCTCCAAATCCTTCTTTTCAGGTCCCGCACTTTTTTCTTACTCTCTTGAACCCTCCACCCCCACCCAACACACACCCCTTAGACTTCTTTGTCCTCTTTCTGCTTTCATGCGCCCTTCTTTGGTTTTAAGGCATTTCTTCTGACTCCTTGAATTAGGGAAGAGCCGGAAAGTAGAAAGAAAAGCTGTCCGAAGATGGGTGTTTCAGAGCTTCGGAAGCAGCTTTCCAATGCAGGAAATAACTTCACAGATCACCAATGCTTAGGCGCTTGAATACTACGATCTGTTTCTACGTGAATTTAAAGGTTAGCGTTCAGAAGAGAAACAAGCTAACAGAACCAGCTGCAAATCCAGCCTGGTATCTCCTGTCTCGCACCCCCAAGTTCCCAGGACTTTGCTGTACTGGAGCAACTAGAAGAAATTACTTATTTTATCTAGGCAGTAACACAACCCAGAGCTACATTGGGGTTTGCAGGGTGAGAGAGCTCAATATGCAATTAGGAGATCATGATTTATTTGAGAGAGGTGGTGCCTCAGTCTTTAATCCCAGCACTTGGGAGGCAGAGGCAGGCAGATTTTTGTGAGTTCTGAGGCCAGCCTGATCTATAAAGTGAGTTCCAGGACAGTCATGGATACACAGTGAAACCTTGTCTTGAAAAGCCAGAACCAATAAAATAAAATAAAATCTATATTAGAAACAGGACTAATTTTAATTTTTAGAAATAATTTTGTTAGTTTATAACATGTTATTTTCATACACATATCATTGTGCCTTGCCCATTGTCACTCTTCCTCCCTCTGTGATATTCTTCCTCCCCAGAGACACCTTTTGCTTTTATAGTGGATATAAATATGTTTTTGTATTGATCCTACATACTTTGTGTGAGGCTGTGTGGTGCTTTTTTCCCTGGAAACAGACTTGCAAGAGAAAAGGTAATGTTTTTCCACTAGAAGAGGAACCCCCTCTTGTGGGGGCATGTTCTTTGCTAACTGATGAACGTCTTAGTATGGACTCTGAGAATATATATATTCTGGCTGCTGCTCCAGGGAACTGAGTCTAAAAAGGTCTACTTCTCCTGTTCCCATTAGGTGGATTGGAAGGGAGCTATAAGCATTAAAGAACCCCAAATAAAGTAGGTTTGAAAAAGTTCGAAGCCTAACATGCACACATATACATACACATTTACATATTGTACTGGCTGGTTTGTGTGTCAACTGGACACACGCTAGAGCCATCAGAGAGGAAGGAGCCTCAGTTGAGAAAACGCCTCCATGAGATCCAGCTGTAAGGCGTTTTCTCAATTACTGATCCATGGGGGAGGGTCCAGCCCACTGTGGGTAGTGTCATCCCTGGGCTGGTGACCCTGGGTTCTATAAGAAAGCAGTAGGGAAGATGAATTGCCGACAGTAGGGACAGTTCATTCATATGAAGACACTGTCCTCTTGGGAAGGTCTCTAAGCACTAAGCAAAACAACCGGGACACTTGTTGACCTAATTTCTTCCGGAAAATTTTTACTTCAGAGGAAGTACTGTTTCCAGGCTTCAGCACTAGGTCACCAAGCAAAGCTTTCATAAGGAACGCCATAGCCAGGGAAACCCTGTGACCGCAGTACCCCCGGGGCTGAGGCAGGTGAAGTACAAAGTTTAGACCAGCCTGGGCTACATCATGTAGGATCACAGTGGTGCGAAGCGGAAGCCTGACTTATAATCGGGAAAATTCCGTGATCAAGTCTGGAAAATACTTGGGCTTATGAGTGTTTTTTAATTCTCCTAAAAGTGATCTTAACATGAGTGTTTCTTTAAATTCTCCTAAAAGAGGAGTTAAATGAGACTTTTTAAAATGTTTACACTGGCTTAGAGGTTAAGAGCACTGGCTCCTTCTCCAGGGGTTACGAGTTCAATTCCCAACAGCCACATGGCATCTCACAGCCATCTACAATGTGATCTGGTGCCCTCTTCTGGCCTGCGGGTGTACATGCAGGCAGAGCCCTTTGTAACTAAATCTTTAAACAAAAATGTTAAAAGTTCTTTTTTAAAAATGCTTATAATTTCTTATACAAAATAAGTTAACTGCAGCATTAAAAATGAGCATAGTCCAAATAACTTGTGAGCATTGGTTCATTAATGGTAGGAAAACAAGTTCTTCCACTTGGAGTGCAAAGCTAGTGACCACTAAGGCCTAATGACAAGGCTGATCAGCCTCAAGGAAGCCACCAATCACAGGCCAGTATACTGGAAGCTTCATTTTGTATCCAGCCGATCTACATTTCTGGGTGAGAGAATATAGCTAGGGTCTCCATTAGATTTCTCTCTAATCAGTTATGGTGAACAAACAAGAGCAGTTTGGTATAAACATCTGTAGGCCCCCAGAAGGCTCAAAACTTGGTACTCACCATAATTCTCAATTACCTTCACCCTAGAGAAGAATACGAGAGTACTGGGTGCTCTCCTGGGATCTCATATAAACCAGTAACTGGGAAAAAGCCTGGGTACATCACACCTTAGAGCATCAGTGGGGGTGGCATTCACACAGCTACCATGTCTGCATCCCCTGCGGTTCATTAGCTATCCTTCCTGAAGAGAATGGACCAGATGTGGACCAACCTCCACACTTGAAGCATTCATGTAGGCAAGGCCCTCCTCTAGCGACTGACTGGGAGTGGCACTCCTAGACGAGTCCCTGGGGACACACTGGGACACAGTTCCCACATACTTTAAGACCTGGGTGACACCCTGAGAAAGCTGCCACCCCATCATGCACTGGGGTCTGTGGGTTCTATTCCAGTTTGAGTTTTAGGATGCCACAATGTTCTAAGAGTGAGTGCCTTCTAGCCCTTTCTCTTTTATTTTATTTTATTTTACTTATTTACTTGGGGGGATTTCTGAGGCAGTTCTCTGGGATGAAAGGCATGAGCTGGGATGAAAGGCATGAGCTATTCCAAGACTTTCTCCTAATTTTAGAAATACAATGGATTTCTAAATCATTTTAACTCTATTATGTCTCCTTTGAACTTTGGCAAAGGGTGCATTTCAAATTCTAGTATTTGATATATCAGTGTTCATCAGATACGTGCTAAGAATGCAGGCTACGCAGTCACAAACTGAGCTTGTTAAAACAAAACAAAATAAAACTCCGTAACTCCTGTGACCCTGCGTGAGTAGAAAACCAAAGACTGTATCACATAGTTGTGGCTCTGAGATTCCACGAGTTGAAAAATGTGTCTTGTACAAGAGAGCTCAGCACAGCCTGAGCGAGGGAGGTGTTACTCCTCAGGCCATAAACTTCAGATCTGGAATTACAAGAACCTGATGGAAGGCCCCTGCCCCATCACCTGCCCTGCAGCCCCTACTTGGAACCACCGCTGGTTGGTACCTCCCAGAGGTTTAGCCTGTGTAGGGGCCAGCTATTGACCTCGCCCTCGTAATGGAGCGGGGCTTGGCTTATGAGGACTTAATGGTCTCTACAATCCCACAGATAGGTTTCAGATTTGTAGTTTCCTCTGGTTACTTGAGATTGAAGTTAAGGAATTTTAAAAATTATGATAGCAATCATTTGCTTCAATGTTTTCGGGAAAAGTATGTGTAGCTCTTAATCTATTTTCTCCTTTATCATTAATTTTTCCCTGATCAGACCACAAAATCTAAGATATTTATGCAGGAAAATAATCATTTTTGTGTGTTTTCTGCTGTTGTTTTTGAGCCAGCATCTATGTATCCCTGACTGGGCTGGCCTGGACCGATCCAGATTTGCCTGTCCCTGCCTCCAGAGTGCTGGTGTGAGATTGCTGGTGTTCTGCTTTGGGGTACTTTTAAAATCATCAGTCATTAAAGTCATAATTCTGTGCCCAGGGATACACTGTTGGTATTAAGTTAAAGAAAGATGTGAATTTTTTAATTCTCTTCTGTCAATCATGAGATTTGAACCCAGATCCTCACTCACATGAAACCAGTGCTCTACCACTAAGCCACACTCCTAGTCCTAAGGTTTTTAAGGTTAATGGGTATTATGCAATTCTTTATTAACCTTGCTGGGCCTATTTAAGTTTTCATGGGCAATATTTCAGAATTCTTGAGTGAGATTAGAGAAAGGCAGGCGATATGGTACCTTTTCTAAGGCCGAGTGGAACAGCACTTCCCAGTGTGCCCAAGGCTTCCTCCCTCCACCCAAACATGATACACTAACTTTTAAAATAGCCTTTCATGTAAGTTAAGCAAGTAGCTTGAAATACATTCACTCATCACTTTCTCTTTCTCATGAATAAATGTGGAGTGTTGGAGAGGTCTTTTTCTCTACTAGGTTTTTTTTTTTTTTTTTTTTTTCCTTAGTAGATGTGATTTCAAGTAATTGGTTAGTACTTTGTAGCTGTTCTGTTCACTTAGGTGATAAAACCAACAACCCTAATACCAAATGGTAACTATGTTATTTAACTTTCAAAGCACTTTTGCTGATAATAACACATTTAACATTTATCACAATGTTATGGCTTGTTTTAGACAAGATGGCAATCCTCCTGCATCAGCTTCCCAAGTACTGGGATTATAGATATGAGCCAGCGCACTCAGCTTGAACTTTTTTTTTTTTCTTTAGAAAACTTTGGTTGTGAACTAAAAAAAGGTTTAACTAGTTGAAAATATCTGTTCACCTTAGTTCTGGTGCTTAGATTTTGAACTAACTTTAGAATGCTTCAGTAATTCACCAGTTTTCACAGTGGGCTTTTTTTGTTTGATTTTGTTTTAGTTAGTGTTTCGTTGTTTTGTTTTCTTGCTTACTTGAACATTGAAGTGACCAATGATCAAGAGGATGAAGACAACCATGTTCTCCACCTGCAGCTGGAAAGTGAAGGGTCTGTCAGACTTCAGCGAGATTCTCCTATAGTTGAAGGCAGAAGTTCCAGTCAGGCCAGCCTTGCCTTAGATGCAACATCATCGCCTTTCATGGCCTTCGCCAAAGCCAGGGCAGCTTTGCAGCTCGCCACTGCTTTTCAAACCTTGTTCCCACTGGTCCATCATAGGGAGATCAATGCCAAGTCTAGGGAATGGTGGGGGTGAGGGAGCTGAGGGTTAGTAACGAAAGAGAGTCAAAGGGCCAAGTTACTGGAAACCTAGAAACCGGGAATTGGGAGTTCTGTAGGAGAAGCTGGCATGTTCTTTCCCTTGAATGCAAACTGCAGCTGTGGAGGAACAAAGTTCATGAAGATTCCCTCCTGTCCTGGTCCAAAGACATACTCAGGAGGGCATGGTGCCAAGTTGGCAAGACCACTGCCTTGCCTAGCCAGTCCTGTGTGCCAAACACTGGCTCAGCCCATCAAATGTGCCAAGGAAGCGCACTTCTCTTTTTGTTGTGGTTGTGAAATCTTTTATGATAGCTGACTCAGACAGTTTTGGAGATTCAGCTAGAGGAAGGCTATTAAAATGGTAATACAAAAGGTTTCTTGGAATCCTTCATGGGAGAAGAAATTATAAGTACCAGCCTCAATCAGGATGAGGTGGCCGAGTGGTTAAGGCGATGGACTGCTAATCCATTGTGCTCTGCACGCGTGGGTTCGAATCCCATCCTCATCGACTGCTGGATGCTTTTGCATCAGTCCTGACTGCCACGTGTCTGCAGGTTTGGTTTTTGTCTCAGGGCAATCATAGATCACAGGTATTGTCTTTTGGTCAGTTACTTCCTTTTTCATCACCAGTTGAGTGGTCCCCTCCAGTCTTCTCATTCTGCTTCCACACTTGCTCCTTCTCTCTGCTGTGATCTCAATTTTTGTCAGGTGACTTATCTGATTTGTGCCTCACTGTTCCACCAGATTTTCATTTTCCACTAAATCAAATGAATTGAAGGCATAGGAAAACATTGCACAACAACCTAAAGGAGCTGAAAGATGAATATAACTAAGGAGTTATATTCATGAAAATGTGTCTCAGCTATGCGTGAGGACAAAAATTAAAAAACATCGTTAATGCAAAGGAGCCAGGACCAGGAGGACTGCCACGAGGTTACGGCCATCCCGAGGCTACCTAGTGACTTCCATGTCAGCCTCAGAAACAGAGACTCAGCCTCAAACAACAAGAACAGAAACTAGTTGTAAGTATGCATGAAAACCAGACCAATCTTATTGTTGCTAAAGTTCTTGATAATTATATTTAACAAGCTTATACTTAGTTATATTTTTACACGGGGTCTCACAATGCCGCAAGGCTTCCTTTGAACCCCTGGTTACAGGATCTTCCTCAGCCGTGTGTACCTAGGAGGACATATAAGTCATCAACCTTGTGTGGCTCTCCTCTTCCCTGGGGGATGAGGGCCACCAGCCCACTGAGGCAGGAGGAGAAGAAGACAAGCCACAGGGCCTGGAAGGCTGTAAGCACAACAGAGATCGAACACTCCAGGAACCACTTCAGGAGCTAGTTCAACTTTAATCAAGGAGAACAAAGGCTGTATAGCCCTTGGGGAGTGAGTGGGGGGTTTCCAGGATAGGTGTTCATAATTGGTTGGAACCAGGCACTTCTCGGATGTGTATTTTACATTTGGCAGCACGCTCCTATCATATCAGTAGGAACACAGCACCTAATTATCCTATAGGTGCAGGGAGGGGAGAGCTAGCAGGGAGCTGTGTCAAGGGCCATATATCAGATGTGGTTAGGGGCATCTTTGTCTAAAGACACTCTCCAGATAGAGTCAGGCAGAGAGCCAAGGCCCTTACTGGGGAGAGGGAGTCCTGCATCTAACACCAGGCTCAGAATGGTGTCCGGACCGGAGGACTGCAACCTCAAACAATAGGGTCCTTCCAACACATTTGTGTGACTCTATTCACATTTAAAGCTCTCATTGTACACAGACCTTGTCTTTGACAAGAACAGGTATGTTTCTTTTAGAAATATCACAAAGAGAAAAGTCTCATTCCATGTAACAGTCCCTGCAAATAGTGAAGATTTCTTCCTGAGAAATATCAGCATTGCAGTTTCTACTTGTGACTTATTCTTTTTGTTTGGTTTGGTTTTTTTGTTTTGTTTTGTTTTGTTTTTTGTTTTGTTTTGTTTTGTTTGAGACAGAGTTTCTCTGTGTAGCCTTGGCTATCTTAGATTCACTCTGTAGACCAGGTTGGTCTCAAGCTCACAGAGATCTGCCTGCCTCTGCCTCCCCAAGTGCTGGGATCACAGGAGTGCACCACCACATCCAGCTTGTGGCTTATTCTTGGCTGATCGTCAAAAGGGGAAATGAATAGCATGTTTCCTCACATTTTTACTGTATTTCTATTTTCATTAAGTACTGCATTCACACAATTCAAAAAGATAAGAATCTACACAGCAAAAATCATCATCCATTACCCTTTACATGAGACACGGTTACCAGACTTCATAATACCGGTATCTTTCTTAAAATAGTGTGCAAATTGAGCACCCAGACATATATTATTTTTGTTTTGTTTGTTCATTTTTGGTTTGGGTTTGCGTTTTTGGTGTCAAATGAAGATAAATTGTTGGGGTAAGAGTGTGCTACGATGTGTATGTATGAATGAGTGTTGCTTGCAAAAAGCGGTGACTATATCTCTCCTAGTTAGCATCAGCTGTCAAGTTGACGCAGAGTTATCTGAGGGAATCTCATTCAGGGGTTGCCTCCATCAGATTGGTCTTGGACATGCCTGGGGGCATTTTCTTGATTGCAATTGATGCCATTGTGGGCAGTAGCAATCCTATGCAAGTGGGCCTGGGCTATAGGAAGGGCAGAACTAGGGCAACGCTGAGCACCCTTCCTGTGTGGGTTCTGCTAACAGTCCCTGTCCTGACTTCCCTCAGTGTTGAGTTGTGGCTGACAGTTTAAGCCCAATCAACCTTTATCCTCCCCATGGTGTTTATCACAGCCACAGAGATCGAGCTTGAATAATATCTATATAGGTTTTGGATATGCCATGGTGTGCGCACGATTTCTAAGAGGGTACATAGTACATCTTTGTTCTCTTTCTTTATAAGATGTTGTCACATTTTTCTCCCTAGGGGTTTTGTGAGCTTATACTCTGTCAACAAAGAGGAAAAGAGAGAAGACCATACTTGATATGGAGAGCAACGTCTAATAGTGCTACAGATCACCTTAATGGAAGTAAAGCAGCCACCACAAAGGAAGTGATGTGAAATTCTGGGTAACCAGAACCTTTGTATAAATTGGGCCGGTTCAATAGTCAAGATTTACTGTCAATGTTCTTGTTTGCTTTGATTGCTGTGATGAATCACCAAGACTAAAAGTAACTTGGGCGGGGGGGGGGGGGGGAACCCGATTTATTTGATCTTATAGCTTTGGAAAGTCAAGGCAGGAAATCGAGGCAGGAACCTGAAGGCAGAAGCCAGTGCAGAAGTCATTGAGGGGTCCTGTGTACTGGCTTACTCCTCACGGCTTCCTCACCTTGCTTGCTTATACAACACAAGCCAACCTATACTGGATGGGACCACCACAGCGAGCTGGGCCCCATCAGTCATTAATCAAGAAAATGCCCTACCGAGTTGCCTACAGAAATCTGGTGGAGGCATTCCTTCAATTGAGATTATTTTTTCCCAGATGACACTAGTTTGTGTCAAGTTGACACACTAAGTAACGCAGTCAGGTTGCCTGTTCTGTGGTTAGAGGTGACTCTTGATTCTTATGTGACTCAGAGCCCGTCTCAGTGTTCATTTCATTAATCCCACAGTGAGGAATCTGCTTGAATTTGAGCCAGCCTGGACTCCACTGTGCAAGGCAAGCTAGCATGAACTATGTAATGTCAATCAAATAAAGTCAAAGAAACTCAGAGCCAAGCAAACGCACATGCTGGAACAAGGTGACTGATTTACAGCATTCACTCTGCTCAGTGGCTCTCAGAGCCCTGCCCGACACCCCATTCTCCCCTGAAAGGTCAGCAATATGGATTCTAGTCAACTGATTCTGGGATGCTGACCTTGGTTAAGGTTCGAGGCTATTATTGCTTGAGTTTTGTTTTCTTTTCCTCATTTTTTCAAAATCTGACTCACGGCTTCTATCCAGCTGCTAAAGCACTGAATCTTACCCTTCGTAATGCTGTGGCCCTTTAATGCAGTCTCTCATGCTGCGGGAAATCCCCCGAGCATAAAAGTAGTTTTGTTGCTACTTTATAGCTGTAAATTTGCTACTGTTATGAACCATAATGTAAATATCTGATAGGCAACCGCTAGGAAGGAGCTGCTGCGGCCACAGGTTGAGAAGCACTTCCCTTCCTCAGGACTGGGTTTTCCACCTTTCTAACTGGGTTATATTGGAAGTGTCCCAACTCTGCAGGGATGACTCACTCTAACCTCTTCCCTCAAGCAACGGCAGGGAGCAGGGTGGACACTAGAAAACAGTAACTGACATAATCGGAGTCACTGAGTCATTCAGGGGATAAGTTAGAACAATCATGACAGGAAAAGGGAAGGGTCTTCTGTAAATGTTGTGTTTATTCGGAGGGATTCTGAGGAACCTCTGGTCTGCTACCATAAAGCAGCTTAAAAGCAGGAATTAACTCAGTGTCTTAGTTAGGGTTCTTATTGCTGCAACAAAACACCATGACCAAAAAGCAAGCTGGGGAGGAAAGGGATTATTTGGTTTACACTTCCACAGCACTGTTCATCACTGAAGGAACTCAGGACAGGAACTCAAGCAGGACAGAAACTTGGAAGCAGAAGCCGATGCAGAGGCCATGGAAGGTGCTGCTTACTGCCTTACTTCACATGGCTTGCTCAGCCTGGTTTCTTACAGAACCCAGGACCATCAGCCCAGGGATGGCACCGCCTACAGTGGGCTGGGCCCTCCCCCATTGACGACTAATTGAGAAAATGCCCTACAGCTGGATCTCATGGAGGCATTTCCTCAACTGAGGCTCCTTCCTCTCTGATGACTTTAGCTTGTATCACATTGACACCCAAATCAGGTAGTGCACTGGGCTTCATCGCTGTCTTCTGAAAGTTGGGTTTTGGGAACCCCAGCACCAATGGTGTGACTAAATGGGTTCAGGACTCTAAGGTCCCCTGCAGAGGAGGCCCACGTGGTTTTAGAGCTGCTGCGTGATGGGACACACTACCCCTGTTGCCCTTACTGCTAGGGTTTCATTTTAAAGGAGATTTATTTTTCTGTAGGAAAATATAAATGGATTTTCTGCCAATGAGCATCTTGGGGAATCACATATACAAAGTTATGACAATGGTGCCTGGGAATGTTTGACAGATTTCCTCTTCCTCAATCCAGATAACAGGCTAAAAAGACTCCTTGCTGAGGTGGAGGACATCCTGTGCCCCTCACCTCACACTGACACCAGGCAGAAAGCTTTGTCGACTCTTGGCTGAGCAGACTGATTGCTTTCCGTTTCTCTGGTCACTGCCTTTTAACCACTTCTGGGTGGCTTGGGGTGAGGAAGCGAGAGGCCTGACTGCAGGAGTTGGCCAGTGAGCTGGGCCTTCCCGCTGTGAGGATATGTGAACTGAACCAGGATTCATGTCCCACACTCTAAAGAGTGTGCCAGGACAGAAGCCTGTAGCGGAACACTGAAAACAAACAGACAAACAAACCACCCAATTCAACCTACATTTCTAACAAGGAATGAAAATAATTTATATACTAAGGAAAGTGATCCTGGTTGGTGGTTCTGCCTCAGCACTAGACCAAAAGCTATAGAGTTCCCCACTCCAGGTGGCTCTGAGGCCTGGGGTTTCCTTTTTCAAAGATAATATTTCATTGTCCTTTTGGCACGCCACGTTGCCAAGTTACTGAAACTGTGATATCAACCCACTACAGAGAATAGAAGCTGCCCTAAAGGCGTCCCTGTGGAGAAATGAACTGACCACTGGAGAGGAATTTTAAATCAGAATATGGCTGTTCTAGCAAGAGATCACATCCAAAGACATAGGTCTATGTGATCCCACTGGAACACAAATATGCCTTTAATCCAGGTATCAGAGACAAAGCAGATCCAAGTTCAAGGTCAGCCTGGAATTGAGCAAGTTTCAGGTAAAGAAGAGCTTAAGTCCAGGCATGGTAGTATGTGCCTTAAATCCCAAACAATGAAAATAAAGTTAGTTTGTAGAAGGAAGCACCCGTGTTTGGAAGTGATATCTCACTGAATGGCAGAAAAGTGACGAATCAGAGAAAGATTTGACAGAATAGGATATGCCCAACTCTCACAGGAACAGAGAGGAAAGGGAAGCTGCTTAAGGAAGCAACACAGCAAATGGGAGAGAGGAGACAGTTTAACCAGGAGACTTTTACAGAGGGCGGTTGCAGGCAAAATGAGCCAGACTAAGGAGGGGAGTATGTTTTCATCTTTGACTTTATTCAGTTGAGCATTGTCTGGTTTTTTTTTTTGAAACCAGAAAGAATGTGGTTTTTAATGCTTTTAAGATAGGCATTTTCAACACGGTGGGCACGGGTCCGAGGGGTTTGAAAGATGAGTTTCCAGAGCTACACACAAATGTTCACACTCCACCCCCACCCCTGGAGAGTGGCCTGATTGCTTACTTAGCATGCAATGTATTAGAAATACCCAAGCCAAGATCATCCAAGATGGTGTCAATTGTACACTGTCTCATCCACGGAACAGCAGTGACTGCACAGCCACCAAAGGACCATACTGAGAGCTCCAAAACACAGTGCTGGTGTTTCCCAGAAAGAAAGAAATCCTGTCATGTGGAGTGTCCATATCCTCCCGCTGCAGGACCATGAGATCACACTCCCGTGAGCTCTCAGGCACCCCTGGCCACCACTGCTGCAGCTGCTGCTTTTCAGGCTGTGGCCAGGCACAGTGCAGGCCAAGGAGATGGCGTTCAAGGAGGGGGTCCTGTTAGAGCCGAGCCCAAGCGAGGACTGCACTGCCCACACCACAGGCCTCGCGGACCTTCCAGCACAGGCCTGGGCCATCCTCAGTGCCGAGAGCTGGATCATGCAGAGGTGGATACTAGGGGCAGCACAGAGGCTGGGGCCCATGGCTGATGCAGCCCATGATGGAACCAGAGACTTGGGAGGTGAGAATCAGCAGAGCCACAAGTTCCCTGGGACAAGAAGCTGAGCTGGGCCAGCATCAATGGTTTCTGCAAGCTACTCAACAAAGACTTTAAGGGGCCTCCACTTGCCACCTACTTGATGGCCCACAAGATCCAGTGCTCACAGGAGTAGGAGGCCATCCAGGCCTTGACAGACAGCAACAATCTGGTGAATTGAACAGGAGCAGGAGAGCTGGCCCTGAGGACATGGAAGTGGGAGAGTGACTCGGAGGACACAAGAACAGGAGAGCTGGCCCTGAGGACATGGGAGTGGGTGAGCCAGCTCAGCCATGATGACATGGGATCAGGAGAGTGGACCCTGATCCAGGCCTCAGAGTGGACCTCACCCCAACATCTACCCCATGTATGACCTGCTGGAACACATGAAGGTGCTGGACTTGCAGATTCAAAGATCAATAATCTCCTTGACACACAGCAACAATGGGATATCTGACAACAGTCCCAGTGAGGATCCAGTAACAATAGTGTAGGCCTCCGACCAGACCCATGACTCATAGCAATGAACATTTGAAAGTAAACATATGTGGACAAAAGGCTGTACTGCATAATATACTACAGCTTCTGGGACAAGAGTGTTTGTTTGTTTGTTTTATTTTACTGAGGGGAGGAGAGGAATTTTGGTGCATGACATGTAAATCATAGACATTCAATTAAAAAAAAAGATAGTCATTTTCAATAGTTAATGGTATTTGTCTTGTCAGTGTTTTCTGTTTAAAGCTTGTGTGTGTTCCCCATATGCATGACATTCAGAAAATGAGATCGAGTCCTTGCAAGAACTTGCTCTTGGGAAAGCCTAGGTTAGTTTCTCTGTGGCCAGGAAGAGAAAGAACACTAAGCCTGGGAGTGCTAGACCTGACTGTAAGTGTCTCAGTTGGGTCCACTCACAAAGACTGGCCGAAGGGCACCATCCCCACCAAGCCTTCAATCCTGCCATGCCGGGGAAGTGGAGAAGGCCAACATCATTGTCCCATGCTGGTTTCTCATGCAGTGAGTTCAAGAAATGTCCTCTGGGAAGGGTATGCTGAGGGCCAGCAAGAGAGGAGAGGAGCTTTGTAGTCTCGGTCAGGGGAGGCAGTACACTCCCTTCCTGTGGGTCTAAGAGCTAACAAAGCATTGAGTGGACTGGCTTACCAAGAGTAACAAGTAAGCAAATGAACACCGCAAGGAGTTTTAGATAGTTACCCAAATTCTAATAAGAAAACGCACACAGTAAGTAAGAACAAATGACATCTTTTTGTGTTGCTTCAGTTTTTGAGACAGGCTCTCACGCATTCTAGGCTGACTTCAAACTTGCCATGGAGCTGAGCTCCTGCCTCCACCCAATAAACGCTGGAATTATAGTCCTGTACTATACCACACCTGGCTTTTCAGTGTTCTACTCTTAGTCAAGAAAGTAGACAGAAACTAGCATCTTGGATTGGTTGGTGTTGTAACCAGGGAGTAATCAATTGCTAACACTAGAAACCAAGCAAAAGATATAGGTAGACACAAATGCAAAAACATATTTCTATAGTCAGGTTAGTTTTACTTGTCAAGTTAAAGTGATCTATAATCCCTGGGGGAGTAGGTTGGCCTGTGGCCTTGTCTACAGAGGGTTATCTCAATTATGTTAATCAAGGTGTGCAGCTTTATCCTTTTGTGTGTGGCGCCATCCCCTCGGAAGAGGACTCTGAAGTGTGTAAGAGTGGAAAACTCTAGCTGAGGACTGGTATGGATGCTTTGATTCTGCTTTGATTCTTTGCTCTCTGCTCCTGACTGTGGATGTAGTGTGGGCAGCTGCTTCAACTCAGTGCCACCCTGTTGTCTCCACAGTGATGGACTGTAACTGGGAATTGAAAGCCAAACAAACCTTTTCCTCCATAGGCTGCTTTTGTCAGGGTTATTTTATCACAGCGACATAACAAGTTTCTGTGGTAGAAAGTATTGAAATATGCAGACAGTACTTAAAACTGACTAGAGAAGCTTTCCTTAGATAAATTGGTCAACCTACTTTTGACTGTCATGAGATTAAAAACAAAAATGGATTAAAAGGAGAAAAGGAGATAGCTTAAGTTTCTTAGAGGTTAGGTCCTCATTACGGATCTCTAAGGAGATGACAGCATAGACCCTCACAAAACTGTAAGAAACCTAAAAACACAATCTTTACCATCAACAAATGCACTTCTATTAGAGGTTTGAGATAAAGTGTTTCATCTCCATTTCTCAACCTTATGAAGTAAATTCTTCTAGTAAAGGAAGAGACAAGAAAACCTTTTGCAGCCGGGCGTGGTTGCGCACACACCTTTAATCCCAGCACTTGGGAGGCAGGGGCAGGCAGGTCACTGTAAATTCGAGGCCAGCCTGGTCTACAAAGCGAGTCCAGGACAGCCAAGGCTACACAGAGAAACCCTGTCTCGGAAAAAAACAAAACAAAACAAACAAACAAAAAGCAAACCTTTTGCAGGAATATGCACATTCCTTGCCAAAATAAAGAAGAAATCTAGCTGGGCCTGGTAGTATTAATCTACAATTCCAGCTATGTAAGGGAGGAGGTTGAGAAGGGAGGAACAATAGTTCAAGTCCAACTTGAGATTCAAAGTGAGCTCAAGGCCTGCCTGGGAAACTTAGTGAGACCCTGTCTCAAAATAAAAAGGAAAAAGAGGTGCTCAGTGATAGAGCACTTCAGATATTCAGTCCTGGGTTAAATCCCCAACACCAGAAAATAAAAAATAAAAATGAGGAAAAGACGAACTTTAGATGGGTCATTCACTGAAATGTCTTAGAATTCTACCCAATAGGGAAAAGGTGTCAAAACCAATATCATACTCAAATAGGAGAGAGGAAAATAGATGTTAATTCAGGCATTGTGGCACATGCCTTTAATCCAATGATGTCATTATGATTTCAAGACTATAATGGCCAAGTCATGAGACCCCCAAAGACCACCAGGAATCAGCCAAATACAAATCACACAGTCTCATTTATTAGTCAAGCTCAGAGCCTGGACCATCAACCCCCTCGTAAGCAAGATGGTGGCCCCTAGTGCTAGGGGAACAGGGTTTTCAAAGGAAAAAAACTGTGGGGGGGGGGGTTCCCAACTCATTTCCAAGCCTTGCTGTTACATCATAGATTAGAGGGGTACAGGAATGTTGCCCTTTAAGCTGATTGGCTGGGGGACCAGGGCCAGACTGCAGGGGGAATTTTTCATTTGTTCTGGTCACTGTGACCTGTAGCTCTGATTGGTTGGTCCCTGGTGCAAGCTCCTAGGAATGGGTGCTAGCTGCAAGTTTGTGGCTCTCCCTGGAAACTTATGTAGAACTCCAGGTTACCAAGGGGGCCAGGGGTCGAGTTCTCAAGCCCTGAACACAAAATGGCATTGGTTTAGTCTCTACAAGATCAGTCTGGTCTACATAGTGAGTTCCAGGCTAACCAGGACCATGTAGGAAAGACTTGATTAGAGAGAGAAAGAGAGAGAGACAGACAGAGAGAGAGAGAGAGAGAGAGAGAAGGAACAGAAGAAGAAGAAGAAGAAGGGAAGGAAGGAAGGAAGGAAGGAAAGAAAATGGGTAGCTTATGCCTCACTTCAGTTGGAGAAATGAAACAGAATGGTCAACCAGTCAACACAAGATTCCTAAAAATTATTTAGAGAAACATTAAAGGTAGCACTTTTTCATACTTTATAAGCCCATCCAGTGTCAAGAATAGTAGGCTCTAAAAACATTTTTCTATATTTCCCTCCTCTGCAGAGAAGCTTTAAGCTCAAAAGCTGAAAGGAGGCACAGGGCTTCTTTGTTAGCATAAGTTACACTTGAACCAAGTGTTCTGATTTGTTAAAGGCTTTCACAAACATTCGTGTAACAGCTGAGCAAACTAAAAACCAAAGAAAAATAAGCCGAACAGTCCATGAAGATTTTGGAGTATTGAAGTTTTAGGACCATAAGCAAATATTTCTTAAAACAATTTAGTCATGTCATACATTTTAAACCTGCTTGACTTATATAGCATGTCTCAACTTGGCTTTGAGCCTAGGAAAATATTAAAGGAGAAGAGTAATTGGCAAGCAGCTTTATGATGACATATAAGTAAGAAAAAGGAAAAAGAAAACACGTGCTAGAAGACTCCATGGTTATGTCTGAAGAGTTTTGGAAGGCTACATTAGTTTTAGTTAGACGGAAATGAGAGGATAATGAGGAAAATGAGAGATTATAGAGGATTATCAAAGGGAGAGCCCTTCTGTTTTAAAAACCAGAAGTCAGCCTGGGAGACTTCTAAGCAGGAATTCAAACAATGTGGCTGGCGTAGACAGAATACCATGCTGGTGGCTCACTAAAGCATGGCATCGTGTCGCAAAGAGGACCAGGGAGAAGGTATCAGTCTTCAAAGAGCACAGCCCATTTGGATGAACTAATTGGGCCATCAAACAGACCTTCCTTCTTATGGTTAAGGAACAGCACCAATTCCTGACTTCCCACATTCATACTGTGGGGCACTTTCTATTTAAGACTCTCAACCAGCTTTCCAGCAGACATATTTCCCCCTACAATTTCCACTGGTGTTTTATAAGCCTCACCTATCACTTACTATTCTTCCATTGTCAACGCACAGGGCAGCTTTGAAGGGATAAATAATAATGATAAATATTTGTTGTGAATCTTCTGACCTGGAGGAAGTTTTTGCTTAGCTGGCATAAGCCTGGATTCCATTTGATACAAAGAGGAAAAGGATATAAAAATGTGTCCTAAAATTTGGCTAGGCCCAAGGAATGGGAAAAGTGAGAACTGACTGTGATTGCCTATCTTCACTGTTAACTTGACTGGATTTGAAATCACCTGGGAGACACAGTTCTGGGTGTGTCTGTGAGGGTGAATCCAGGGAGTTTTAATCCAGGAGAGAAGACTCATCCCAGATGTGGGCAGCAGCATCTCATAGTCTGAGGTTCAGGAATGAGTTAAAAAGGGGAAAGTGGAAGCCAGCCAGAATCTGACCTCTGCAGCACTGACCTCTGCCGCCTGACTGCAGCCACAGCACCCCCCCCCCCCCCCCCCCCACTGCCTCAGGGCTCTGCCCCAGAGTCTTCTCCATCATGATGTTTTGGCTTAAACCATGAACCCAACAAACCATTCCCTCTTTAATTCATTTTTCTCAGGTTGTTTTGTTTTGCTTTGCTTTGCTTTTTTAGGCTTTTTGTTACTGTTGTTTTGTTTTTGTTTTTTTTCACAGCCCTGAGAAAAGTAACTGATACACTGAGCATTGCAGAATTGACATCAACTGTATCATAATTTGTCTTGCTGGCTAGTTTTAGGTCAACTTAACACAAAATACAGTCATTTGGGAAGACAGAACCTCAGCTCAGAAAATGCCACCACCGGACTGACCTTCAGGGAAAGCTTATGGGATATATTCTTGATTGATGACTGATGTGGGAGGGCCCAGGTCACTGTCGTTGGTACCATCCTTGGGCTGGTGGTTGTGGGTGCTGTTATAAAGCAGGCTGAGCAAGCCACGGGGAGCAAACAAGGAAGCAGCACTCCTCTACAGCCTTCAGCTTTGCCTCCAGGTTGCTGCCTTGTGCTCCGGCCCAGGCTTCCTTCAGTGACATAGTGTAACAAATGAATTGTCAGCAGAAATGAACTGCCCCCCATCTACCCCAGGCTGATTTTTGTCATGTTGTTTCTCACAGCAATAGAAACCCTAACTATATATTTTGTTCTATGGGCATAAGATTGCATTTTATTTAACTATCTGACAACTTTCACAGTAAAAAGTGAAAAACTGGCAGGTGTGGTACAGATCACTGCGAGACAATTTTTTTCCCCACATGGCTTCTCTGATGTTGAACAAGGTATGAAGTTCGGGTAAAGCCTTTCCCGCATGCATCACACTGGAAGGGTTTCTCACCAGTGTGGATTTTTTTATGTTCAATGAGGCTTCTATTGCGTGTGAAACTTCTCTCACATTCATTGCACTGGTAAGTCTCAGCATCAGCATTGTCCCACTGGCCTCCCATGCTCCTCTGCCCTTCCCAGGCCTCTCCATGCAGAGGCCTGGGAGCAGTTTTTTCACCATGGATCCTCTGGTGTCTCAGGAGATGTGAGCTGCGCCTAAACGCTTTGCCACACATGTTGCACTGGTATGGCTTCTCCCCGGTGTGAATTTTGTGATGTTCAAGGAGGCTGCAGCTCTGAGTGAAGGTTTTCCCACAGTCCTCACACTCGTAGGGCTTCTCCCCGGTGTGGGTTCTCTGGTGCTTGATGAGGTTTGAGCTGTGGCTGAAGACCTTGCCACAGTCTTCACACTCATACGGCTTCTCGCCCGTGTGAACCCTCTGATGAATGATGAGAGCTGAGCTCCCGATGAAGGTCTTCCCACAGTCCTCACACTCATAGGGCTTCTCTCCAGTGTGGATTCTCTTATGTTTGGTCAGGCCTGAACTCTGAGCAAAACTCTTTCCACACTCACGGCAATAGAAGCGCCTAGCTCCTGTGGCACTCTTCTGTGTTGTCTGTAACTTGCCGTCCTGCTCACTGGCTTTCGCACCTGCAGGAACCTGGACAGCATCGTCACCCAGGAAGCACACTGTCTGCTCGGGCTTTTGTTCCATGTGTTCCCCGGCTGGAGGCAAGTCCCTGGTCTCAGTCTTTATTTGCAGATCTGAAACACAATTGTCAGCAAATGCCAATTATGCTTTGCCAGGAAGAGAGCTCTGAGAAGACAGCAAGGAGGCAAAAGTTACAGAGCTCTCTGCATGCCCAGAACAAATATTTAAATTCAGAAATATGGGTGAGAATTAAAGGACCAGCAGGAAGGATGGTGAGGAAAGAAATCTGACAACAAATCAGGATTCAGTGGAAAGTAGGGGAGGTGGTGAGGATTAAGGCCATGATATACAACGGCCAACCAGAGAGCACAAACACTCCTAAACCCACTTAATAAAACAGGAAAAGTTTAATGTTTTTGTATTTCAGTGTCTAGCGAGGTTATCCAGAAGCCTAAAGAAAGTAGGCACTGTGATGTGACTCATGAGTGAGGGCATAAACCCTAGGAATAGTAAGGCAGAGCTATACACCAAGATTAGATGTTTGACAAACAAAACATAAAGAGCAAGTAAAAGTATTTCTGAAACACGTGATAAGAAAGTAAGGGCCGGGGAATAATGGGAAAATGGGGTGGGGGGGAGGAATGGGAGGATACAAGGGATGGGATAAACATTGAGATGTAACAAGAATAAATTAATAAAAAAAAAAAGAAAAAAAGAAAAAAGAATAAATAAATAAATAAATAAAAATAAAAATAAAAATAAAAAAAAGAAAGTAAGGGCCCCTGGAAATCACTTGCTGGGTCAATGATATGAACTGTCACTTCTGCTCTTCTTATTCCAGGCAGAGACTGTGTTCCCCACAGTCACTGACAAGGGAGTTCTAAGTTGGAGGCCCCATCAAAGAACTCCGTGGCCTCTGATAAGCCACATTGCCCTCTGTGAGTTGGCAGCGCACCTCCGAGGGAAGAGACTGTAGGCAGCACCTAAAGTCACTTCTAGACTCCCAGACTATGCTTTGTGACCATCTTCCTGAAGTGACCTCAGTGGTAGCACGCTCCCTAGGCACGTGCAAGGCCCTTGGTTGGATCTCTCTTCTTTCACTCTTTCTTGCATTCCTTTACACACACACACACACACACACACACACACACACACACACACACACACACTCACTCACTCACCTCTGGCTTGTAAGGGTGAACACACCAAGGATTCCTGATATTCATGCTTGGGCAGAGACTTCCCCGGCTGGGAGTGGCTACTCTGTGAGTCTTGGGAGGGCGTCAGCAATTCCATCTTGCAGCAGAGAAGACCTTGTCTCTGGTCACCAGTTGGGACCTAAAAGCCATTCGTTTCCTTTTATCCCCTCAATCAAACTTTCCCATCACACCCTGTATGGTGACCTTTAGGCACTGAGTCTAAGAGCTTCGTGAAAATATTAACTCACTGAAACACAGGCAACCCTTTGAATTTTGTAACTGGAAATGTAGGTCCAGCGTCAGCAGCTCGTCCATGTCATCCAGCTCCTAAGTAGCAATGCTACAACAGGAGCTCAGGCAGACTAGCTGCAAAGCCTGTGAATGAACTATTGCTTTGTCCCTTGACCGCTATAAAGCTGATGGGAAGCCTGGTGTGGTGGCGCACACCTTTAATCCCAACACTTGGGAGGCAGAGGCAGGCAGATCTCTGTGAGTTCGAGGCCAGCCTGGTTTATAAAGTGAGTCCAGGACAACCAGGGCTGTTACACAGAGAAACCCTGGCTTGAAAAAAACAGAACAAAATAAAATAAAAATAAAGCTGATGGGAAAATCTACTTTTAAAAACATCTTATCTGAAAAATAGGCATAGTAATTTCCACCCAACAGGGTCTTTAAGGAACTAACAAATTCAATTGCAGTATGTGGAACCAAGTAACTAGTTTCCTTGCAGACATTAATAGTAGAACAATGCTCAGAATCTCCTACATCTTTCACAGAGAATAAGGTTCTAAGACCTGAGTTGACTTCCCACTGTTACAGAGCTCGGGATAACAACAGGTCCAGAACCTGGGTCTCCTGGTCACCAGCTGGAAGGCTCTAATCACTTCTCCTCTGAAACAAGGACACTGGAGGCTGCAGAAAAGAAATCCCTTCCCTAAAACAGGCCAAAATGGGTTTGTATGTGGAGATTAGCGCTGCCCTCAACCACAGCCACGGATGCTTTTTTAGGTAGTAGGCAGCACTTAATTCAGAGAGCTGAGAATCAATTACTACTGAGTGTTCATCCTTAAATGGGACATCTACAGCAACCCCTGGCCCCAGGGCTCAGGGAAACCCATGAGAGATAAGCCAGAAAGAACTTAAGAATCTGGGGTGGAGAGGGGAGTGCAAAATGCTACCTTCTGAAAATACATGGGTACTGACTTATGAACTCACGGGAGCTATGGTTACCTGCACAAGATCAAGGCAACATGACCAGTCAGTGTTTCAGCAAAGGGCACTAACTGAACTTAGTAGGTGGGGGGTGGGGGGGTGTTTTATGAAGGTGAGAAGGGGGCACGTGGTGGCTGTGGGAGACTAGAAGGGCCAGTTAGTGGTCAATATGATGGAGACACATTGTTCATGTAGATGAAACTGCAAAAAAAAAAAAAAAAGGTTTTGGGTTTGGTGGTGGTGGTTTGTTGTTGTTGTGTTTTGGTTTTTTGTTTGTTTGTTTCTTTTGAGCCCAGAAGATGGAGGTTAAAACCAACCTGTTTTCTGCCAAAGGTTCAAACAAGGGGTCCATGAGAATTTGGGTAGAAAAAAAAACTTTT